>NC_031769.1:36567065-36760679 GCF_001522545.3 Parus major | reverse complement strand
CCTTCCTTCCTTCCTGCCTTCCTTCCTGCCTTCCTTCCTTCCTGCCTTCCTTCCTTCCTTCCTCCCTTCCTCCTTTCCTCCCTTCCTCCCTTCCTCCCTTCCTCCCTTCCTCCCTTCCTCCCTCCCTCCCTCCCTCCCTCCCTCTGCTTTATGTTCTAATATTCTCCATCAGTAAATATACTTCAAAACACATTAACACTGTGTCCAGAACTTCCAACAAACTTAAAAAGTATCAGGAAAATGTCTCCTTAAGTCCGATGATGAGTGTGCAGGGACATTCACACACAGATTGTGCAGCAAATTCTCAAAAGCAGGTGTGATGTTTCCAGCTTCTGATGTGAGATTAAATACCTGCCTGGAACTATTGCAAGAAATTGCAAGAAATGCATATAATTGCATAATGTTATCTACCGCAGTTGATTGTTATGGAATAGGTCAAATCCAGTAGCTTTGCAATTTTAACTCAAACATCTGATGCTTCCATTTAGTCTCATTTTATGGGTATAAACTGTTTGTTTTTTTTTTTCCTATTCTGCTGCTTTAATATATCAAAAGCTTGCTGTGTGGCCTGACAGAGAAAGCTGGAGCAGGTCTGTCAGATGCCATCAGAAGTGGCCATTGTCTTGTATGAGATAAAACCTCACAGAGCCTGGCACTGCTGTTGAGAAATTACTGACTTATGAGCCAGTGGGATCCAAGTGCTGGAGTGTGTTTATTTGTTGCTGTTCTTAGTCAGGCTTGCCCTCTTTAAATTGATATGTTCACATTGTGCCTTGTGTTCTCTCAGGCCACACACAAAGTTCTTTTCCTTGGGCATAATTTAATCAAATAAGTCATGTTCTTGCAGGAGCAGACAAAAGCACCCTTCTTCTCTCACCCCTTTGCCACAGCATGCATCTCTCAGAGTCATCTTATAGTCCTTTTACGGACTAGTAAGAGCCTTTTGGTCTTTTGTTGGCTGTGACTTCAGCTTTTGTCACTTGGCTTCATTTTGTCATTTGCTGGATTCTTCATAAGAATATGGATTCCATGTATTTTAGTTGTCCTAACACAAATGGAATTTTAGTTTTCGTGAACCTGATAGTTGTATATGAGCTGTTGATATCAGGTTCCTTTCCAAGATCATGTTGTTTTTATCACATTACAAGCTGCTATCTCAACAATCATTCCAAAATTTCTAGTGCTCTTTTGTTGAAGCATTTTACTAGCTGGCATAATTCCAAAATGGGAAATTTAAGTCTTTTTTTGCATATTGAATTGTATGTTCTCCCAATGCCTTGCTTTCCTCTGATTTGCTGAGATTTTCTTCTCTTCTAAACCAGTCATCAAGTTTTCATCAGCTAGTCATTTTTAAATATTCCTTAGTCATCTAAATATATCTACTAAATATAATACTAAATATAGATGACACTAAGTCTGCCATTTATCTCATTAGATTTGATCAGAATAATCACACAAGTAGTAGAAAACCTCAAGTATGTGAAAGTTTAATTCCAGTTCTGGCTGTTATGTTGTGGTAGCTAAGTGTGACAGACGACTCCTGTATAGTGCTTTATTTGGTATATTTTTGTCTCTGGAGGTGCTTGCAAGTGTTGTCCTGTTAGTGCTGATTTGATACAATGTGCTTTAGCATGTACTATGCCTCTTTTGCTTTTCTTGTTCCATAATTGATATGGTGAAATATTTCCTTTCAGACTGAAGTTTTGATGGAATATAGACTATAAAGTCTCTGAGGACTGTGACAGATAACTTTTGTTATCCTTCACTCCCAAATTCACTGCTAAATCACTCCTGTTGGTTCAACAAGGAATTTGTGACTTTTTTGTTGTTGTTGGATAGGCTTGGCCACTGGTGATTTTGTACACAGAGTAACAGTGTTTAAGTTTTCTTGAGCACTGCTTTCTAAACTGACACTTCCTGGGTGAGGATGTGCTATCACAGTACAGGTACAGACAGACTTCTGGCTAAGCTATTGTCAGACTTCTTTTTCTCAGACCTTCTGAAAAGTTTTAGTTTATGGCCTGCATATTATCTCTGCTTGGGAAGGATATGCATTTTGCTTTCCTGAAAGCCCAAATGAATATGCCCCATCAGTTTTGTATCATCAACATTAAACACAGTTTGCCTCTGTATTCCTCAGTATTGCAAAAAATGCTGGATATAATTTTTTTGCCTCAGATCTGTAATATGCTTATTTTCTGTCTAGATATAACTGACAGTAGAATATAGCATTCAGATAAAGTGTTTTTTTATAACATTACATTATTTCCCTACCATTGTTAAGACTCAATCAATTTTCAGCTAGTTATACTATAAATGTTTCAGGATCTCCTGTCCCACAGTGTGCAAATAGCTATTTTTAAGTCCTTTCTTTTTTTATCCTCTCCTAAGACTCTTCTATAACTGTGAAAGTGCTGCTTCCACTATCAGTTCTTAGCAGTATTGCTAAGATAAAATGGGGTTGGGTTGCAGCCCTCCATGTATAAGAAAAATTATTCTCTTGCTTGGTTGCTTTTACATTGGCCTCATTCTCTTGTACTTCATGTACTCATATCTCAGAAAAAACCCATTCCTTGCTTCACATAGACAGTGCATACAGCCAACATCATGTTGTGTTTTCTACTTGTTCTACTTTTGGTTTGTTGGGAAAAAAGAACAAGGCCAAGCATGAAAAGGTTGAAACAGAGGTCAATATCACACACAGGACAACACTGGCTTTTATGTAAAGTGTGACATGCAGGCTTCTAAAAAGCTTCTTTTGGCCAAGTTGGAAACATCTTCTAGAAAGCATACAACTGATTCGAAGAAAATGACACATTGGACATTTTGTTTTGCACACCTTTAGATCTGATGATACCTCAATCACTGTGCAAAAAAGTACATACCTGCTGACAATAACCCTCTTTTTCTCTACTGTCTTCAGCCTACTGCTTGTATTCTACAGAATTCTCTCAGCTTGATCACCAAAGCAAAAAGCAATTTTTTCCCCTCATGAGCTGATTTTCCAGACCTTCTGGCCCCACAGGAAGACATCCATACCATAGTGATCTTGAAAAAGTTACTACCATAAAGGGCAAAATACGGTACAGAGAGAGAAGCCTCCCATCTGCAGTCCAGAAATGTCCACAGCACAAATACCCAAGTACCCAGAATGATTCACTGAACTCCTTAGTGGAGCAGGGCAATCCAGCTGCAGGCACGTCACAATACAGCTGCTGAGAGCAGGACTATGTGATTGCATCTCAACTTGAAGGCAAATTAGTATTTTTAAACTCTTAGATTCACGTGCATTCCTAGATAACCCCTAACTATCTGTTGGCATGCACATGGAGGAACCTGCCCCTTGAAGAAAGATATTCTATGTGCAGAAATTGTGCAGCTTGTGGTGTTCTCTAAGATGTCCTTGATTTTATGGAGACATGACCTACCCTATGATCTACAAGGTACACCACTGACTGGGACTCACAGAGAAGCCTAAATACCTTCTCAAGGTTTTGAGATACAATCTGCTCAAAGTATTGGACAAAACCCCTGAAACATGGGCCAAACCCCAGTATCTGGGAGCTTTACAGATGACAGAAAACAAAAAAATAACATTTCAAAACTATGCTCAGAATTTATGCTCTTCCCTAATTGTACTCACAAGGGAATAAAAAACAAGATATCTCACTGAGCCAGACAAAGCAAATATAATACATAACTTTCTTTGCCTGGAAAAAGTATGTTTTTACTCTATAGAAATTGGAGTTATTAAATTCTTGTAACAAAGCATTGGCTATAATAGATGACTACCACCGATATTATTGGTTATGAGGGAATATTTCACTGAATATTTTTCAAGGTGGAAGTTTCTATGAAGATTTTTTTCTGAAAAGAACTAGTGAGAATATCTCCCTTTTGTTATTCTTCTGTGGTTTTTATAATTTACAATGCGTTTAACCCATCTTCTGCTGCTGAAGAAGAGAAAAAAATGCCTTCAGGGTTTAATATAAATTGCTAGATAAATGCCCAGTTGAGCTACAAACTTTATGAGTCTTTGAAATTTCTAGTTGGTTTTATACTAAAGAAATTTCTTCAAGTTTCCCTCCTGATTTCTTTCAGATGGTATGATAAACTTTGGTGTGGAATGTTTTTCTATTTTGTTGAGTTTTTCCCTCACTTGAGCAGTCATCCAGAAATAAAAGCCTTCTACATAAATAATCAAAATATTCAGTTGATCGCGTTCAGAAAGAGCCTCATTCTTCTATGCAGTTATGCAATTATGGAGCATCTTGAATGATTGTCACTTAAAAGGGTTGTAAGTTTTCCTGGTTTATTAGAAACAGCTGGCAGATACATCAGAGGCGTCAGTGGAATTATTACTCTGAAGCAGATGTTAAACAGAATGGGGCAATAACAGCTGTTGCAATTAAAGGCGTTGTGGGCACATTTCTGCACATCTCTGGCTCAACATGACAATGATCCAACTAAAGACCACTCAGTAATATATATTTCCTTTTGTATATTAAAAAAATATTTTCACATTATCAGTGCTTTTTCTTACAGTTTGTGACATTTCTGAGGTAACTCAGACAACAGAAAGACTTGAATGAGATATTAAGCAACAGCTGATTTTTTTTTCACTTTAAGTTCTCATTAAATATCACCCATAAAATTAACTCCTAAGTGTATATAATACCCATTGTTGAGTTCTTTGGAGGACAGTAGAGTCTTGCCTAAGTAGAAGAGGCTCTCTCAGAGGCTCTTCTCCTTGGAAGAGGAAGTTTCAGAGGCAGTAGGGTCACGCAATTCCCAGCTGCATGGGAAAATCTCCTCAGAGTTCATGATTGCTTCCCAAAGTAGACATGCCATTACATGACATCCTCCAGTAAATTCATATTAATTTCTTCCTGCAGCATCATGGCAAATGTTTTCTCATTATTCAGCAACATTTTAAATTGATGGACTCTTGTTGCTGAGTCATAGCTAGAAAATTAAGGCAGATGACAAGTTTTGTCCTCAGAAGCTCTGCATTCTCTTGTATAATGGAGAAGCTGAAAACCAGCTTAACTCAGATTGGCCAACATAGACTCAAAAAATGACTGCATATTTTAAGCCACTAACCAAATGTGCTGTGGAAGTCCCCCAGACTGAGAAGAAGACCACACACTGGACATGAAAGAGGCAGAAATTAGGAAACTCTGATTCATAATTTCACAGCTATGCGTTCTTTCCCCCTAATTATTAGAGGTCCTTCCCAAGCTGTGACTGAGATTTCAATTCACTTATGCCCCAAATTCTCCTCAGCTGAGTGTATCTCAGAGAACTGCAGTTTGCCAATATTAATTTAACCATATCAATGGTTGTGTCAGTCTACATCAGATGAAAGAAGAATTTAGATGCTGATGGAGAAGTTCAGACCACTTGACTACTTACAGCCAGAGGCATTCTCCTTGAACTGAACATCCTCATGGAGAATGGCTCTTTGAAAGAAACAACAGTATGTAAGAGATTGTTATTTGCCAAGAAAAATTACTTGTATCTCTTTGCTGGATGAGAAGCCCAGTCAAACTTTGAGAGTGACAGATTTTTGTTTCTTTTTGTTTCTTTTTTTTCCCCCCTTTTTAAAAAATATTTTTTATATTTTTTTGTTTGGCCTCTGAATCAAGTTGCTGGGGGAAAATGGCATATGGAACAGAGGGGAAAGAAAGAAGATAGGGGTCAAAATACAAATTACTCTTTTAAATTTAATTTTTCTTTTTCATTAACTAAGGTAGTAGAGAAATGATTGAAGCACTCGACCTTTCTTGCCTTCATCTGTAGAAACAAAGTTTGCTCTCAAATCTCTCAGCCACCAACATACTGTGGAAAGAAAGGCATCCAGAAACCGGAAAGAAAGAGGTTTGGGAATATTTAGAGAAGCTGGATATAATCTAATTCATAGAGAGACAAGAAGTCAGCAGAGGTTGCTCTAAGTGTTGTTTAAGTAACAGAGGCTGTCTAAGTGACAGCAACAAGGCAACATTAAAGTGACTGTGGAAAAACCATTGTGTGACTGGGGAAGGTCACTGACAGCCTGGGAAAAGGCTGTTTTTACCTACCTTTAAGAAAGAAAAATAAGAAGACAAAGGTAACCAAACATGGGTTGGTCAGCATCTTATCAGTCCCTAGAAAGATCATTAAGTCCTTTCTGTGAGAATATATTCACAGCCACATGAGGTTAAGGAAGGAAAAAGAAGGAAAAGAAGGTTACTGGGAATGGCTAGTACACTTTCAGAAAGGGCAACTCATGCTCATGCTCATGTCTGAGCAAGCTGATGAGTTCAGTGGGCTCTCTACATAGTTTCCCTGTAACACACTTCAGAAAAGAGCTGCAGAAAGTAGGCTTTGGTGAAAAATTGGAAATTAGGGTCACTGTTGTGCAGCTGCATAGCTCTTTGCCCAACTCCCAGAAACCCTCACTGTGGAAACTCTTCAGCTGATGTCTCCATTCAGACAAGTGCTCTCTGCCCTTGTGCCTGAGGGCTGACGTGACTGTTTCAGACAGCTATTCTTCGGAGATATTAAGGTTAGCCACTTAAATGACTGTATTAGTCTATCCATTGCCAGGCAAGGAGTAAACATGAAAATGGAGGGAGGATTAGTGTGCAACTCTGGTAGCCTGAAGGCATTCTTTCTTTGTTAGACTGGGGCACAAGACAATGTCTCTGTGAGAAGAGAAAATTACATATACAGAGCATAAGACATCAGCCGTTGGTTAGAAATTTCCTGTGTCCTTGATCTTGATACTGAATCTCACTCACCCATGATTTTCCAAATGTGGTCAGTTCCTCAGTATCTTTCATAAGATAATGTAAAAAATCATTCCTTGTTAAAAAGTTAAAACATATATATATATATATATATATATATATATATAGACTTTGTATCCTTAATCTTCCAGAAGTACTAGAGTAGATGCCCACCCTTCAGAGGTCAAAGACACTCTGTAGGTTTTGTGGGGATTTTAGAGAAGTTTGTAACAAACCATCTTGATTAGAAAACATTCTCTTTCAATGGTCTATTTATAAATAGAAAGAAGTGCACTGACTGAAATACTAAATAATAAATGTGTTTCTGATCTAGGAATGGCTGTCACACTTATTTATTTATTGTTACTGTTGAAGGAATGGATAATGGGATGAAGATGATGAGATGAAAAGAGATAATGGGACAAAAAGAGAGTGAACTTTCATTTTCTTCTGTTCTTCCTCAGGTAATTTTGTGCTCAGTACTAGCAGATAATATTTACTGAAGATGTATTATTGTTACTGACACATATTTATTGGTTTTCTTCATTACTTGGACATGAGAGAGGAAAAAAAATTATCTTATGTTCAATCTATAATTCATCCTGTAATCATCCCTGTAAACTTTGAGGAAAAATTAGAGTTTACTTTTGGTTTTGGTTTTTTTTTAACAAGAAATGTTCATACTTTAATCCATTATTTAACTCTAGGAGTAACAGTAATTCTTTTATGAGTAATTCTTTTACTCTATGAGTAACACTCCTGACTTTGCAGTCACTACATAACCCCATGGGCTCTGAATAAAGTTTTGTGGTTTTTTTTCTCTGCCCTGGCTGTTTTTCGCCTGCCTTGCACCTCACCAACTAAGTGCCAGCTATCAGTCATCTTCTGGTTACTGTGTGAGGATTGTCACATGCTGGTCCCTGACAGAGCTCTGGGATAAACAGCCTCAGCCACCAGGCTGCACTGTAAAGGCAACAGGGACACATCTTGTACCTCGTGCTCAGTGGTTGACCTAACGGTGGCTGTTTCCATGAATCTCATTTATTAAAAAAAACAAACCCAGAGTGTGTAATTTTTAAGACTTTGTCATTAGAAAAGGGCTTCTCCTGAGTGAAAGCTGGCAACGCCACTTCTTTCTGATAACCTTCCAGTGTTACCTGACAGAGTGACAACCCTGCAATATAGTCCTTGTCCTGGGGTGATTATGCTGGCACATGCTGAACAGCATTACCCAAGGACTGCACCTTCTGTTTTCTACCAGTCATGTCAGCAGCTATTAAAGACATTATGCAATCTTCCTAAGTACATATAAATTGCTGCCATTCAGCTAACTTTTTGCTGTTATTGCCAGCTATAAATTGTTTCCCTAGGTGACAAAATTCATTACTTGCAGGCCACAACTGACCAGCGAAAAGGTATATCTGGGTCACGTCTGTCACAGATCATTATATATTAGAGAATACAGATATTTTTAGGAAAAGGAGTGCCCAGTTCAACTGCCATTTCACTCTGAAAATCAGCTTTTTCATCCATCACTAGTAACTCAGTGCTCTGCCTTAAATCACTTCACTGTGGGCAATGAACTGCACAGCAGGATAGATACCATCTAAAGGAAAAATAAGTCTATAAATCCACAATCTCATATACATGCCCAGAGCATGAATAAGAAATAGTATTTCCCCAAAAGATGCTTTCTGCTCTTGCTTTTCCACATAAGATGCTGAGTTTCCATCATCATTTCAAGTGAACTGTATGTTCACAAACTGTTTCTAACCTAAGAGGAAGAAGTCCCATCTTTATCACCAGAACAGTCAAATCTAATTCAAATTTCACACATTACATTTTCAGCACCCCGTAGTTCCTGGCAAAGCAGCCTCCATATATGAGATGGTACCTTTTCTTTTATATAGTTTTCTTCCCTCCAGATTGAAGTTTTTTTACTGGGAAAACACAGGAAGGCCAATTACTGACAATTGCAGTACTCTTTTTTGGCTAAGCTAGCAAATCCTCACAGTAGTAAATCTGTCCAGAGAATAGATGCACTTTGGTTTTATACCTGCTATCCTCATTGCAAGTCTATCTTTCAAAATACATTTATTCTTGCAGATGTCATTTCTTTCATTGCAACCTCTGTTATTGGACCATGGAAAGGAGATCCTCCCTGTGGTTGCAGGTGCCAGCACATTACCTTGTTATTTAGAATGTATCAAACATACAGAAAAGTTGGTGATACCAGAAGCACATTTTTTTAGGACAACAAATGTAAAATAATTTGAAAATTAGGCAAATTGTGTTCCTTGTCAAGATAACATGAATAACAGGGATGGGAATAAAAGGCTGCTCTGCTGATGCCACAAGATTTTCTGGGGGATTTTTATGTTCTCCAAGGTTGTTATCAACTGATATTGTAGTTACTAAAAGAAATTTATCAGCTCAGCTGCAGTTTTATCAAACATCACAACTATCCATATGTGTTGACGAGTAATTACCCCAGAAAAAATTAAATGTTCCAATGATACATATTCATGTATTTAAAAAATAATTTACAGAGGTCTGTCTATAAAAAGAGTCCACTTCCAGATTTATAATTCAAACTCTGACTTAAATATCAGCAAAATATAGATTTGTGTGTCTGCTCCAAAGGGCAACCTTGTGTTGTCCTTTTTCTTTCCTCTACTTCTGAGCCTTGTGATGGGCCACAAACCTGCTTCTGCTCCTAGTCCCACAAAAGACTGTGGCATCGTGGACAACCCATGACAAATTGTCCTAATGGCAGGAGAAAGAGAAGGTCAGTGTAAACCTCAGACATTGGAGACACTGCTTTGGCATAAATCCCTGTAGCTATGTAATGAGGAAGATGTATCTAAAAGTAAACTACTTGCTCTCAAGATTCTTCCAAGGATCAGGCAGCTGCTTAATTATTAAGCACTATGAGTACTCCCACTGATGTCAGTATGACTATTTATAACGAAGAAATTCAAGAGTGTTCATAATTCTTCAGGATAAGGGTTATTACATTAAAATGATTGTGGGAAAATAATTTTGGGTACAGTTATATTTATTTAGGTGTCCATCTTAAAATATTGCTATAGTTTCACAGTTTAATGTATCCTTAAAAAGTAATTTTAACTCTGAATTTCCTCATTTATAACATTTGGGTTTTGGGGTTAGAGGCTCCTTCTAATGCATTTTGTCTTAAATTATTGATGTGCACTGTCAACCTTAGTTCCATCATCTAGTGTGGTATCTTGTCTGCATAATTATGCAAGTTAATGAAACCCATGAGAAGGTATTATGAACATTTAAACTAATTTATATGTGTTCTATATGCAAAGGAACATATTTATGGAGAATTGAAAAGTAATAGCAATTTCTTTAGAAGTTCAAATATCTTATTTATAAGAAGGCTATTAAAGCAGCAGAATGAGATTAATGTAAAATTAACAATACTTTTTACAATTTTTAAGATATTGGTTAGAGTATCCAAAAGAACTAGTATTTCTATGTTCTATTGTGTGTATTTTGTAGATATTTAAGCTTGAAGGATGGGCTCAGAAGCCTATCAAGGTAAATAAATTATATGTATAATAAGTAAATACATATATTTCAGTTCCTTTTCTGCAAATACATTTTCTCTATTATGGCTTCATGGGTGCTTTCTTGAGCAAAGAGTCTCCTTATTTCTTTTCTGTTATTTTTTTCCCCACTTAATTGGAAAAAGAACACTTTCAGCAATTTGAACAATTTCTGTCAGCTCAAAAAAGGACATATTTTTTTTTAACAAATGTCTTTCAGCCTGATTTGAACTATAGCTTTTACAATTAACAGATTTATCCAGGAAGTATTCCTACAGAGTGCCAATTGACTTCCACCTGCTCTGCAGTTTGTTGGTAGTTTGATACAGTAATACCCTGAGCTGAAACACTTCACAGAGTACCTAAAGGACATTCCCATCATGGGCATGGAATAGCTCCAACACACAATGCACTCCAGGGGATGGGGCAGCCAACACAAACAGATCTAAGTGGGACTGGCAAGAGAACTATACCTGTTGCAGACTTTTTTTTGGATAAATGCCAAACACAAGGCAGAAATACCTAATTTCTACAGGCTATAAACCACAGCCAGTACTGCAATAGCAGCAAATCCCTATTAGACAGCCAGCTATTAACATCTGACAGCCTTTAAAAAGTTTGCTGCTGGTAGGTGGGTTTTTTTTCTGAAGAAGGGAAATTAAAAATTATTTCTAAGTGCATTCTACAGATTACTGCTTTCAGGTTAGTAAGTCATAGAAACTGAGATTAGTGAAGTCTCTCAAACAAGGTGCTGAACTTAAAACTGGCCACCACTTGCACTCTGTAATTCATGTGCTATTATTTAACATCAAGCGTGTCTGCAGACATCCTGGTTCAAGGATGATTTTAAGCTATTGTACTACTTTGCGATTTATATATGGAGTATAGCTTTCTTTTTGCAGTCTGACCTCTGAACTAATAAAGTGCATGATGTCTGGGGACACATGAGAATGAGGAAACATTTTTTTCCATTACATGGTCACAGATACTGTATAAATTTTTGAGGAGGCAGTTAAACCTCACTTTAAACACTGAAATATTGAAGTAAAGAAGTCACTCTCTCACTTAGAGAGTGATCAAATCCAAAATCTTCAATCAGAATATCTAATA
Organism: Parus major; assembly: GCF_001522545.3. Lineage (NCBI taxonomy): Eukaryota > Metazoa > Chordata > Aves > Passeriformes > Paridae > Parus > Parus major. The sequence goes on along the minus strand of NC_031769.1, from coordinate 36,749,224 downwards.
CAGAAACTGAATCTACCCCGTCTCTAACTTACATTTTTGATAACCAGATCTGGTGGGAAATTCAAAAAGGAAACTCAGGGTGTGCTCTACATACATGTCAGGTATTTTTCTTTTCATGTGCACAAGATAATTAACAGACACTGATCCACCTAATGAGCAAATAAAGCTTTACATTCCATTTTTGCTGTAATTTGCAGTTGAAGATTTTACCTTATATGTATGACTTTTTTCCTGGTTTTCCTGAGCCATGAAATCACCTTGAACTCTTTTTCAGAGAATTATCTGACCAAGCTGATATCACGCCAGATAAATTACAGAATCATAAAAGGCATGAAATTCTGTTCTTCTAAGGATCTAAATTTAAAAGTCTTCCTGTGGCACATTGAACACTGACACTTCTGTACTTGCAGTCAAAACAATAAGTAGAATATATTCCACTAAAATCAGTGTTGACCATGGATGTAAAATCTGCCCAAAAAAAGCCCTAAATCAAACCAAACCAAACCAAACCAATCCAAACCAAACCAAACCAAACCAAACCAAACCAAACCAAACCAAACCAAACCAAACCAAACCAAACCAAACCAAACCAAAAACCAACCACCTTTGTAAATTTTAAACTGATTAAACAAGATGAGAATAAGTCCCTAAAGATTTAACTTAAAATTCCAAGTGGTACTTAGGTTTCTCACTTTTACCAAGGTGTCATTTCTCATAAGGATTGAAAGTCCAGATACTTTAGAGGAATTCAGGTCTTGATGTGAGCTGGAGGCTTGCATTAAAAAGCATGCAGACTTGGAGGGACAGCTCTCCATACAATGGGAAAAATCTAGAGAGAATACTGGATGGAAGAGTGCTTGTAATTTGGTTTATTTTTACATTTAAAACTGTCTGCTTCTAAAACTCGCTTTGTTGACATTACAGCAAGGCTGATATAAGCCAGTACTGAAGTAAAAATGGTGAAGTTGCTCTGAGGAGGCCCAGGGAGAAACAACTCAGTTCAGTATCTTATAATTGTGGCTCCACCTTTTCTCTATAGGGTTGAATCACACTTGGAACAAGATCTAGTTTACCTGTAATTCACAACTCACAGTGGGTGCACTGAATCTTCTACACAAATATGCATTATAGCAGCTTTGTTAACCCCAGTGGCATCTTATTTTACAGACTGTTGCCATACTTTAAATGAGTCTTTTCAGAGAAAGGACTCATTTGCTTTGTATTTGTACCCTGTGTTTCATAATGGCACTCCTGTATTATCTATCTGTAAGATGCTACAGAAATAAAAATACAAAAAGCCCTAAAAACAAGTACTCAACAGAGAGCATCAAACCCCAAGATATTTATCTCTATCATAGGGTATGAGTGGGATGGTAGCAAAATAAACATTTCTGAGAAGACTGGTGAAATGTTTCTCCAATTCTCCTCATAAATGAGTCATAAGAAGGAGGAGACATACAATTGAGAAACAAAATCAGTTTGAAAGAAAATATCTCTTAGAGTTCTTCAGGAAATAATACTGTATAATGTAATGGGCCCAAACATATCTTTAATCTAAACACATAATAATTAAATAAAAGATCAAAAGTTCTCTTTTTTTGCAAAGAAAGGATCCTGCAATTCTAGAGGCAGCAGTAATCATATACTGAAATTATTGGATAAAGTTTTGCTTTGAAATACAAAAGAGAAATATTTGAGTCACTAAAATGAACGAGTCCCGTTGATTTCCATGAGACTGATATTATTGTAAGATATTTCTGTGTGAAATGAAAATTAGCATAAAATTACATGGCAAGCAAAGAAGGGACTGTGGAAAGAGTTTGTGTACCAAAACATTTTCTCCATCAATATAGATGTTAGAATGATGGTCTGGAAGGTAGCAGGACAACCCTGAGAAGAGGTTTTCCTGAATGCCTAAGATGCAACATTACTAAAGAGTAAAAGAGCAGAAAAATAATAAAGAAATCAGAAAGGGTGTTAGGAGAAGCCCATTGATAATGCATAAGTCTTTAGAGTATACTTATTTTGACCATAACTCAGAATAAGAGAACAGAAGACAATTAATGTATTACATTTATGAGTATTGCTTTGTAATTCCACTTTTGGGATATCTTTAATCAGTGCCCAGAAATATGGATTATTCTCAACTGAATAAAGATTTTATATCCATTTATGACACATTTCTAAAGGTATAGAAAGGAAAAAAAGCAGAATCAAATAGAGGAGTTACAGGTAAAAATACTGAGATAGATTTCTGTTTGTTTGATTGTGTTCATTTCAACTGAAGTAAAATTTTTCAAGTGTGCCTGACATATATAACCTTTGTTTTGTTAAATGTTAAAAGACAAGATGCAAAGTTGTGATACGAATTCTATTTGCTGTAACGTTATTATTCAAGCAGCTCCAAACAAAAATTGATAAATCTGCATTTAGGCACTCACTTTTGAGTAAAAATTTTCTAGACTGAAGTTGAAGCAAGATATGAAATGACAAATTTTTATAATGTATATAATCTTAGTTACTTCCATTTTTGTTGGAAAAGTTCATTTGACAACAAATGGAAGGGGAAGATAAAAACTTATGGGGAATTTGCTGATGGGGAAATTGTTGATTTTCTGTGAATGGTGTAAACAAAAAAAAAAAAAAAAGAAAAGTTTGATGTTAGATCCTCACTGTAACAGGTAAGTAGCAGTACTGCAAAAGTTTCTTTCCCAACACCTGAGAGAAGTAACTATGGAAATACACTTAATGCAGGCTGGCACACTAACAAATAGATATCAGCCAGGGCCTGTCCATGAGAAAGTAAAGCTCTCTGCTCATCATGGGCTGTTGCTTTTGAAGCAATTTAAAGTTCTTTTTTTCTCCTCAGACATCTGCCTGCATGGATGTTTGTTCAAACACCTACAAAAAACACCTGCTTATATGAGTACAGACCAACCCCCTGTGCTCAGCACTGGTGAGGCAGCACCTCAAATCCTGTGCTCAGTTCTGGGGCTCTCACCACAAATAGGACATTGAGGTGCTGGAGTGTGTCCAGAAAAGAGAATTAAGCTGGTGAAGGACATGGAACACAAGTCCTTTGAGAATGGCTGAGGAAGCTGGGGGTGTTTAGCCTGGAGAAAAGGAGGCTCAGGGGAGACCTTATCACTCTTTACAACTATCTGAAAGGAAGTTCTAGCAATGTGGGGAATTGGTCTCCTCTCACAGGCTGCAACTAATGAGCAGAAATGTTGTCGAATTGTGCCAGGGGAGGTTTACACTGGATGTTAGGAAAAATTTCTTCACTGGAAGGCTGATCAAGCATTGGAACAGGCTGCCCAGGAAAGTGGTTGAGTCACCATCCCTGGAGGTATTTAAGAGGTGTGGATGTGGACTTGGGGACACAGTTTAGTGGTTGACTTGGCAGGGCAGGGTTAGCAGTTGGACTCAATGGTATTAGAGGTTTCTTCCAAACTAAATATTTTTATGATTCTATGATTTTACAGAACTGAGTAATAAAAAAATTAAAAAAAAATAATAAAAAGGTAGTATTTTATTTCACACAAAAATAAAGCTGAATTTCATATTTAATAGCATGGTGTTAGGAGTCAGGCCTAGGTTTTTGCTACCAAAGTCCTCTTTGGAGGTTTCTGAAGACCACCCTGTCTCATTTCATAGACTGTAGAACAGCTTAACACCTGGCCAAAATTTACTCCCAGCTGTCCTACTTGTTCAGGCCTCAGTCCAAATTAACTGTTCATCCCCATTCTTGCTGTCTTTTTTAAGATCTGGAATACCTATCAGCTTAAATAATATATTTAGGTCAGACAGTGGAAAAAAGACCCTCCTTTGATAGCTGGAGTGCAATTTGTGAGGTGGACTTACAGTAACAATAAATAATTCCTTGTGTAGAGTCTTTTCTTCTATCCCAAGAGGAGTGCCATTGCATCTATCTCAAGAGCAGAGCACACTTATAGGTAGATGGTCAGCTAGTGAGGGCATCAAATCTACATTATAATGGGAAAAGTAACATCTACGTTTGTTCAAAGTTAAATTCCAGGATGCCTAAAAGTATTTTGATTTAAACATCATTGAAAAGTCATCCTCATCTAGAAGACAGCCTCCATAGGTCACACTATGATTTACTGAAGGTACAAAAGATGGTGAGTGCACGGCAATATAATGATGACGATGTTATAATATGATATATCATTTTATATCCGTGAATATTAAGATGCTTTTGGATATTAGTTATTCATGCTTTGTGACACCAAAATGCACCTTGCTGAATGATTATTTCACTTCCTAGACGCAAGTCTGTGCTGTCTACCTTCCCATGTCCTTTTGACAGTTTTGAAGTAAGACTTGTGTTCGCCACTTTTTACTCTGCTATTGTTCACATTGCAGAGCAGCTCTGGCATACCCGAGCTGGATTGCACTGAGCTGTCACTAAACCAGAGGAGGTGTTCCATGAACAATCTGCTCCCATAACAGACAGACATGCAGTCCTTGGATCTAGTATACTAATGGAACACCCCAGCACATGACAACACACGACCAAAGCATTTGTGCTGGGTCCCAAGAACTTTTTTAGCCCACTAAGCACAGCTCTGCAGGCCCCTCCCAGCACACTGGGATTTCTCATTCATACGTCGCTCTCACAGCTGAGTCGGCTCACCGGTCCCAGCCCATTGCTGTGGAAGTTCTTTGCCTCAGGAAGGACACTGCTTCCCTACATGTGATGCCAAAGAGAAGCAAGCTGTTACTCGTTATTTTTCTTTTTATTTTTTCCTGCAATATTTTTCCATGAACATACCACCAAAAAGACAAACAATGAAGGAGAGGGAAACAGCTCATCTTTTTACTGTTTAAAATGCCATTTCCTCCGTGTCACTTCTATTTTAAAACATGAGGTGTAAGGTTATAGAGAACATTGGTGTTTGTCTTGAATCTTTGCCTTTGTTTTGGATCAAAAATACAACGCCCAGGCCAAACACAATACTAAACATTTACCACTGAGGTCACTGATCTGCAATTTGTTGCAGTGACAGATCCAATATTGTGCTTGGGGAACAGACTGGATGGCTGTTAATGCACTATTATAGGCACAGTTGGGAAATTGGCTGAGCACCATGTAACTGGAAGAACTGGAGCTTATTGCACAAGTCCAAGAGTGTTTTAACTTGTGACTTGATTGCTAACATGGGGAGAGCTTTTAAAATGTTAATTGATTTTTTTTTTATAATAACATAAACCATCTGTAGCTTTGAACTTAAATTTAACTTCTCTAATTAATTCTAATCCTTCTGCTACAAGAGCTGTCTGTCACACATCAGTCTCTTCATTCTATTTCTGGTTCAGTTTGTCACATCATTTAAAGTCTTGACCCCACCATAGCCAGGTTTTAATTAACAGTAAAATATTTCTAGAGCAAACTGTATGGAGCATTAGAAGTTGAGTTCAGACCTTTCCAGACAACATAAGAAAATCTGACATACATTTTGTGTCTTGCAAAATGTCTGTATTTGTGTAAAACGAGTTATTCCATTTATCTGTGGACTTTCTGTGATAATTTTTTTAAAAATGGCTAAAAATCCCATTTTACTGTGGAAAGTTCTCCTCGGCCACACGCTGTACTGTGCGTCAGATTCTGAAAACTGTCAAGACATTGACAAACAATGCAAAAAACAGATAAAAATTACTGGGAGGCATAGGGTGGGACAAAAAATACAAGGTGTAGAAGAAAGCCACTGACAAGATGATAAATCATTTAGCTCTGGAACAGAAACAGACTAGCTGGAGGAGGAGGAATGTCAAGGGCAAGAAATCAAAGATAGGTTGTGAACAAAGCTGTTACTGTGTTCATTATCATATTACTATGTGTAGGCACAGAATGTTTGTTAGGGCTAGTGGTTGCTGTGTGGAAAATAGAACAAGTAAAACTTCAAGGGATACTTTTGGCTAAACCCCTTAACTACTTTATTAAGGCCATAGTAATTGTTAGGCAGATAAAATGCCACTTGTTTCACACTAATGATAATTTGTAAAATAAATCTCACTGTATAATATAAAAAAAGCCATACTCTCTTCCAGAAAAGGCATAAAGTTAAGTGCCAATCTCTTGGATGACTTATTACGTATAGTTTTATAATACTTATTATCTAAAGTTGTTGAATTTATACTCAGTTAAAGGTGGATGTTAGATTATTCAAGACCTGATGGAATACCATTTTTGGAAAAACATGTACTGGAGGTATTCCCACTTCATGCAACATGCAATGCTGTTTACAGAAAAAACTCACACTGTGTATCTCCCTCCACACTTTCAGAGATGCTGACAAACATCCATTCTGATGGAGCAAAAAGCAATAGTGTGTCAAAGCTGCCATTGAATTCAATGTGACATCTGCAGTTCCAAGCACAGATTGAAGATCTGAGTCTTCATATTGAAAATTATATTGAGATGTAAGAACAATGTAAGCAGACTGCAGAGTGAAGGAGCTGGACTGTATGCTTTTAAGGAGTTGAGACTGCTCCAAATACAAGAGGGCAAGAAGTGCTTCAAGCCCTCTCACAGGGGCTTTTTAATCTCATCTGATTTTTGAGCAATTGTAATTTTAATTTAATTGTAATTTAATTGTAATTGTACTCTTTAATCCTAAAATTCACAGGGACAGAGAGTCCTCTAGAAATTGTGTTAAGTGGGCAAGCAAACTGTAGACACACAGAAATTGTGAAGGTACTGCTACAGGCAAACAAATGCAATTGGTAAGAGACTTAATGAAATTAGATACTGAACACTAAAATGTGCTGTGGCAGCTCCATTCCTGAATGGTACTTCATTAACATAGCATAACACAGTCTAATCCATTTATGTGCCCAAAGTCTAAAATCTGCAGCATCCAACAATAAACAGACCAGCAGATTTGAATCTTGGTCAGACAGCACAAGATTTTGAAAAAATTCCAGTTTCACATCAAGATGATGAGGTGACCTCTCCTTGTTTTGCTCCTTTTTTTTTCTCCTTCTCTCATGACAAATAAAAGAAGGATTGATGTCTTTCTTCACAGAATAATCAGTAACTTGTTTGGCAAGCGTGAAGCTGGAATGTGGAGCAGTCAGTTGAAGGTGCTGGTCTGATTTAGGCAGAACAGAGATTTGAGCCTGCATTTTCCACACAAATGCATTATACACCAAAGTAATTGGTGCTTCTGGGACCACAGTCATTACCTTCTTTTCTGAACAGAAATTCCTTTCCAGTCCCAAGAAACTTTTCTCAGATACAGTTTCATGCATTTGGTTTATTGAATTGATATTTCTGACAAAACAAAGGGAAAAAAAATCAACTTCTAGACAGTTCTGCTGTTAGAATGTTGTCTGTTAAAAAAAGAGGAATGATTCAGCCAAAAAGAAGTGTTCAATGCTCTATGGAAGACAGTCTTGAAGAGAAACACTGAAAGACTGCATAAAAAGAAATCATTTCAGAAGTAATTAAAAGGTACTAGCTTTAAAAGATGTGATGGGAGTTGGAGTTATATTCAAATGTGAAGCCGGTCAATGTCCTGCAAACTAACCAACAAGACATTTGCACAGATTGTAAAATTTCTATAGAGTTATCCACATCAACACCCATGGATGATTGTGGAGCATTTTAAATGTACAGGTAGAAATGAAAAACCAAATGAAATCACCCCTCAAGATCCAGCTGGGTTAATGAAAACAAAGGGGACCTTCCAGTTTTACAAGGGCTTTAAGAATTGCATTAAGTATGTGGTCTATGTGCCAAATGTAAAATAAGCTATTTGTGAATGGTTATTGTCTAAGCCCCAGCTGATCCCAAGTGATTCTCATGAATAGCTTTTTGAACAGAAACAGATATTAAACATGATGGGAAACTGTAGCAGAATCATGAAAACTTTACAATAAGTAAAATGAGACCAAGAAGAGAGCACTACATTCATAAACGTTATATGACAGCATGGAATACGCTGAGAATGATCTAGCATCTTTACAGCTGTTTAATTTAGAGGATAATAAACAAAGAAGTTCAGGAATCCTTTAAAAGATGGCTGGGGAAATAGTTTGAGGGCAGCATGAAAACAGAGATTCCTGTTTCTGTGATTTCATAAGAGTGTCATCCCAGACTGCAAAAACTGTAGATCTACAGAAAGCGATAGTGTTCCAAAAGCATACACAGGAAAAGTTTTGCTCCCTTGTGTACTAAAGCATTATAAAAGAGAGTAAAATTAAATAACATGTACTAAATCTTTATGTCGTGAAATTACTTGTATTTTCTCATAGAGAACAGCCAACAGACATTTGGTTGATCAGTCCAAGCATATGTCTAATTTTGAACTCCACATTGCCCCCGCCCCCAGGAAATTTGCAAAAGGATGATATTACCATCTTACTATGTGAAAATAATAATGTGCCAGAAGAGGGGATAAGGCCACACTTTTTTACAAACCTTGTCAGCATGTTCTGTGGCTGTCAGAAACCGAGGGAGAGCTCAGCATGGGGAGGACTCAGGAATTTTAACCATGGTTATGTGGAATTAATGAGATAGTTTTCCTGCCAGCATTTTAATGATGCCATCCATATCTCTCGTGATTTTAAAATTAACCCAGACTTGGATTCTGGTCACTATTTCTTTTAATAGCTCAGCCTTCCTATGTACTTTACTAGCAATGGTAGAGAATGGACTTTACCATACTCAGCCTAGAAACGGAGTCTGAAGAATGTGGGAGAGAACACACAGAAAAGACTTTCAATAGAATAAGATGCCAGTATTTCAAATATCATCTTCAGGTGTTGTTTGGCAAACCACGTGGACTGGATTGTCTAAAGTATTTTGGGTTGCTTTATAATATTGCCATATGTAAATATTTACATGTATATACATATATGTCAGTAATGTGTCTTCTACCAGAGCCATAGAGAAATAATGACTTGAACACCTCTCCAGACTATTTGCACAGTTCTCAAAGAGTCATATTAAAACTAATCAGAAAAATACATACTTGTGCCTGAAGATATAAATATGCATTCTGATCATTGATAAAGATGGAAAATAATATTTAGAAATATAAAATCATAGAACAGTTAGGGTTCAAGGGACCTTAAAGATGCTATAGTTCCAAACACCCTGCCATGGACAGGGATATAACTCACTAAATCAGGTTGCTCAAGGCCCCATCCATCCTGTCCTTGAATGCCTCCAGGGATGGGGCATCCTGAACTTCTCTATTGGGCAGCATGTTCATTGCCTCTTCATTACACAGATTGTAGTCTGAGAATTTACAATATCAACCCAAGCCCATGGTTTCCAGATTATGGTGCTTTCTCTTACTCTTTGAATTTAAGGATAGGATAACAATTGAAATAAAAAAACACATATCTCCTGTCAGAATTGCTGATAGAAATATTAGGAATATGAAAGCAAACAGTGACAATTAATTGCATCATAAAAGTAAATGAAATTCAACAAAGCTATAAAGAAACCAGAAATGGATAGATATGAGTGTACCAACATATGTTTTGATCTTTGCATAAAAATAACAGCCACAGGCATCATCATGTCTGGATGTCTGGCACTGGAATGATTCTTCCTATGTCATTCAGGATACACATAGTCCAAAAAATTCACAAAGGCTAGCATGGAACTGCAAAAAATTAAATTCTATCCTAGCACATAATTTTATTCTTTTTTAATATTGTTTAATTTTTTTGTGTGTCTGTGTGTGGCAGAAGTATTGCTGCACCAACAGAGGACATGGAAGCCACACCAGTCAACACAACGGATCCTAGATATACTCTGTTTGATCACTTTTAAACATTCAACACATTAATAACCACCTGCATGATATATACTAAGTCTGATGGGGTTCATGATTATGGTGGATGTTAAAATACTTAATAAGATATTTTAATACTTTAATAAGTCCACCTAAAGGACTCAACTAATTCCTGGGGCCTTTTTGCTGCTCAGATAGTGAATCCAATATGACTTGCTTTTAGGGATGTGAGACTCTGAACAAATTGTACAAAGTAGGAAACTCTATCCAGCTTACAGAGTGGCCATTTTCCAGAAGGAAAAAATTTCAAACCTGTCCTATTCTCCCCTTTCTATTCTTCAAAAAGGGATTAGTGGGGAGATTTATTAGGCCTTTCAAAGAAGTGCTGTGTGCTATACTCCAGCAAAGGACAACTTCAAATTTTATATTGGTCTGTAGAGTGGCTGAGTGTTGGCAGAAGTCATACTGGGGACATTGCACATTCATAAAAAGGAAGGAAGTTGTGGACAAGATGTTCACAAATAAACAACTGCAGTGGAAGCAAGATACTATAGGGATAATTCACAGAATTCACTGCAACCTGAAATAAATACATAGAGATAATATTAGCCAGAAATAGCCCTTCAGAGAAAAGTTTTTTAAACAGCTTCTGTGCATGTATTCAACTTGATACAGTAGAACAAGATCACATATTGAATGTAATTAGCAGTCAGACATTCAGCCTGAGCAAAATGACTCTTGAAAACCCACCATTTCTGCTACAAGTATCCTAAAATTACAGGACAGAAATGTTGCTAACTAAATTGCCCTCAAAAGCTTATGACTTGTCTCAAATATTGCACTGACTGTAAGCCATCTCTGTAAGAATGATGTCATTAGCATGTCTCATCTTTAGTAAATGGTATTTTTCACATAAATTATTATATACTTTTCTGTAAAGCACTTCTGTTTATTGTTTTATGCTAAATGAGGGGAAGCAAGTAGTGCCTAGGAGTTGACCATCATTCTGAGTATTTAGAATTTCTTCAGTGGGGCTCCCTGCCCTCTGTAGTCACAAGCAAAATGGCAGCATGCATAAACCCTGACATGCCCAGATTGGGTGGGGAGCTGAAGTGTACAGAATCCTTCAGCCAGCCTCCCAGTGGCAGTAACCTCTGAGTTCATCCTGGTAATCACCTGCCAGCCCTTCTCCTCCATCCTGCCAAAACACAGGGACAGTAACCTCTGAATTCATCCTGGTAATCACCTGCCAGCCCTTCTCCTCCATCCTGCCAAAACACAGGGACACAGCAGATTTTCCCCTACGGACCCCAGCCAGTCCTCACAAGAAGGCAGGGATGAACAAGAGCTACTCATTTGTGTCCACTCCCTTGATTCTGCCTCTGGATCTAAGAGCAGAAGAGGGGAAAATAAGGAAGAGAAGTTGAAGTGATTCTGTTGATGCCACTTGTCTCTACGTCTGAGTGAGGCAGGTGGCAATCTCATGGGTATCCCATAATGGACAGGGTGATAGGAAGTTATTTGGAGGCAGAACTTAATGACTCCATGAGAGCCTTTTTTTCTTAGGAGGTTCAGAGCAACACTATAGACACATCTATCTGCTCATGAACATGAGGACTTCAGAAATCAGATGGCAGCCCCAAACCTAGGCTGTAAACCTAAAAAAAAAAATCCAAAAAACAAACCAAACCAAACAAGAAAAACAACTAAACACAAAAACAAACAAAAAAACACCCCAAAAATCAATAGGTGAAAACTAACCCTATTGGGTTTTGGCAAAGTTCCAGGTGGCGCTTCAGTTTCTGGAAGAGTATGCTTGGCATATTTAGTATTTCCCTCACCTGTTGGCTCATTTGTCTGAAAACCATCTATTAAAGTATGCATCTGCCATAGTTGTAGCACATTACAGAAAACCAAGACATAACAAGCTGATGAGACCAATGAAAAGGTGGACTTGAAATCAATGAGAGAGGTTTGATGGAGGGAGAGGTAAGGACATAATATCAAAGAGAATACCCAAAATGTACAGCGAACCCAAGCCAAATAGTAAAATCTGATATTGTTGGTCATCTAAGTTCTGTTATTTAATGTTGTTCCAAATCTCTGCAATGTTTATCTCAAGTAATTCTGAGAGCTTAAAAATTTCAGTGAAAGAACATTTGCCAGGTTCTCTAGCCTTTTTCTCCTTTTCTGCCTCTGGCTGCAATATGACTCATCTGCCTTTCAAAAGTGCCTTAAAGTGCTTTAAAAGGCCCTAGTAAATGCTTAGCATTTTTTTTAAATCATCTGTGGACACTGGGTACCTCCCTACCACATTTAATCACATAGATTTTTTTCTTGATACTTAATTTTAGTAATTCATGGAGTTTTGCTCTTTGCTCTCCAACACTTTCAGATTTAAGGAGCAAATGCTGCCTTTGAAGAAGAACAGGATGTAAACATAAAGTTCTGAGGATAAGTCTCTGCTTTCTTTCACATAAATAATTTAAATTCTCAAGTTTTCTTTAAATTCTCATGTAACTAAACATTCTAAAAGCAATGCCTACATGTTAAACTCCATTAAAACACACAATCATATGAGATTGTGTAAATATTTAGTTATGAATATTAACTTTCCTCAAGAACATATTCCAACTGTCATATTTCCCAAAACATCTTAAGCAGTTGGGTTGAGCCTTTCTTTGAAACTATTTTGTTTTCCAAACATATACATGACAGAACATTCTAAAGTCAGTACTCATAATTTTTATAAAAGTTTATCCATTAAACTTCTAAAAGCTTTTATTTCTCTTAAGTACTTATCCAATTCCCTCAAACTGAACAGATGACTGAAACAGAGTAAGAGTTTCATAAGAAAAAATGGAAATAAATGCCTAAATTTAAGATTTTATCTATGCTACTGTGATTATGTTTCTACAGGGATCAAAAGAAGTTACAGCTGTATATAAACTCTCTTCTAAGAAAAGTCTTCCAAAAAAAAAATTTCCCACCCTTGCCATTACCAATGTTGCTGAGTTGGCAGTGGTAACAGTGAGAAAAGGCTTGAACAGCTTGCTTTATTTAAACTCCTGCATCAGTAAAACTTCCTCAGCATGTGATTGATAATTGTTCCCCAGCGCTGTTGTGGAGCAGGACTGATTACCAAGGGGATTAAAATTCCAGAAAGTCTCTGAAGAGTGTCTCTGAGATCTTCTTTTCAGTCTGTCTGCTGCAAAACTGATTTTAAGTGATGGGATTTAAATTTACCTTTTTTTAGACAATATTTCCTGGCATGATCAGCATCTAAGGCCTCACTGGAACCCCTTCAGAAAAGTGTCTGACTTCTATCCAAGGCATAATACAGCCACAATTTAGAAATGTACCTCAGTACAGCAGAGTTTGCTGGCTACAGCTGGAAGGAAAATAGTCACAGAGCAATAGATCACTTTTGTGGACTGAGCATGAGCAACCTTCCCAAATTGCTCCCACAGCTCTGCATTCTGCCTCCAGATTTTTGGGCCAAGTCATATTACCACTTTGTAACTAAGTCATTTCCTTAATAATAACCAGGGTCTATATGAGGAGGGAAATGAAACTTAGTGATGAGTCAAACCAGATAGATTGTTGAACTTCTTTATATTTGACTATGTCAAAGAAAATATATAAAAAGCAAATATTATTCTTAACTGGTTATGAATCATACACCCTGTAGGACTGTCTGCTGACAGTTTGCTTAGACAGCCACAGTGGTAAATTAATCAGGATGGAGACCATTTTTATTACTGCTTAATTTATGAGTGTAGGGTAGGCAACTGCTTGGAAAAAAATTAACAAATTACTTGGTCAAGTGGTGACTCAGTGCTTTTCTGACGCTTGAAGCGACGGGGAGAAAATCGTGAGAAATTATTACAATTTCTCATGATAATTAGATATTCAGCAGAAACACTTCAGTTGTAGGCTTTTCTCAAGCTATTTGACCAGAATTGAGAAATGATTCACCACCACTCGAGCATGATGGGTATGTTCAGGTGAAACCCTCTGTAATCAGATGAAAATCATTTTGCTGCTAACTGCATTTGGTTGCATATGTTCAATTTACCCACACCAGAAAGCTAACTAAAGAAACTTAAGCTGTACCATATCCAATGCAAAAATGGCATAATGCTCATCAGTTAACCCCCCTCTCAACTTCAATATGGTAAAGCAGAACAGCTAATAATTTGACTCACTATTTGGTGTGTATAATGTGAATTCATCAAGTGTACCCAGACAAATCATGCCCAAGAGTCGTGACAAAAAATTTTACTCACCTGATCTCTAGGTGAGCTGGGTCTTAATGTGACAGAGCATTAGACAAACAAATTATATACATGTCACTAAGACTTCCTTGCACTCAGCTCTGCCAAAGGCAAGATATAAAAAGACAATTTGGTTGTGCATTTAAACACATTTTTTTACTGCTTTACAGCAGCAATGGAATTTCATAAAGGAAAAAGTAAAAAAGGAAACAAATTAATATATGGTTTCACATCAAGTTGTCTGAAGTCATAGAGTGTAACACTTTTGGAAACATCTGGCTAAAGAAGAGTATGAAGGTTTGAAATTATAGAGACACACAGAAAAAAAATATTCATCACAAATGCATAAATTGCTTCCTTTTTTTCTCCCCAAAGGAAACTTGGAGAGTTAAAAGAAGGGATTATCAACCGGATACTATTACTGGCAATGTCAAATACATTTCCTCTTGGGCATTTTACTTGACAACCCTGAAAGTCAAATGCCAATATGAGACAGAAACCTCTATCCCTTCTGCACAGTAGACATGTCTGAAGAAGTGATGAGGCCTGGACCATTAAGTGAATAGAAACAGTGTCAGTTCTAACTAATACTCTTTTGCACAGCATTATTAAAAGAGTTGAAAAATATTGAGTATTACAGACCTTACATATCAAGAATAAAAATTTAATTTGCTAAATTAATAAGGACATGCTGAATTTTGTAAGTGCAGGAATTTTTATGCCTGTGTCAAAGTGATGCTTGGAAGAAAACATTGAGAAAATGTAATGAGAGCATCTGTGACATTTTAGGAAGTAAGGAAAGATTTTTCTCTTCTGCTAGATTCAGGTGCCATGGTCAACAACATCCCAGACACAGGGTCTTAAAATAAAGAGGAAGAGCAAATGCTTTATGTACTACTTGCTTTTCTTTAATGTGAGTGATCCCATTGCCAGCAGAAGTCCTTGCAAGACTGGAACACAGACAGACTGTTTGACAGTCAACACCACAAAGAATTTTAATTCAATTTTAAAATACGACACAACACTTTTTTCTCCCTTGTATTTTAAATAACCTTTCAAACTTCTTTTGACTATATTTTGGAAGCTCTCTTAAAGGAATCTGACTCTTTCTTGCTCACCAGAAGCTTGTGTGCCTCAAATAATTTCTTTTAAATTGATCTGGAAAGAGTGCAGCTGCATACACATTAAGAGCTGTGTTCAGTTTACCTCCATCTTTTTATTTTTCAGTGTATTTTTACTTAGAGAATAACTATGTGTTTAATGAGGTTTCATACAATCTTGATTAATCAAAAAGGTGTTTCTTCCCTTGGAATCTGCACTTGCTTTCTTGAAGTCTGGGCAGAAAAAAATAATAATCAAAATAATTTTTATAGCAAGAATCTTTACTGTCCAACAGAAAAGCATGGTTTTTTTCCTTCAGAAGGATGAGATGATACAGAAGAGGCAGAAAAGTCTACAAGAGGAAATGCTGAAATCAGTGGGGAAATGTAAGCTTGCCATTTAAAGTCAATATTTGTGGGATGGCAATGTGTCACTAATTCATACATCTTTATTTTAAACAACATGTCTTCCAAGTCAAAAGAAAGCAAGTAGAATATTTTAATCGTAGACTCCCAGAATAATTGAAGTTATTCTACAATTCTCTATCTCAGTAGCTTTCCATTGGACCCACTCCTGTTTTCAACATCTTTCCTGAACTGGAGGGAGCAGAACAGGAAACCATAGTCCTGGTGTAGCCTAAAAAGTGTTGAGGAGGTTGAAATAAACACATCCTTTGATCCACTGTCTGTTCCCTTGCTAATGCAGTCCAGAACATGTTTTGCTCAGACTGATGCCCTCCAGGACCTCCAGGGCCATTCCAGCAGAGCTGCCCCAAGCACCCAGACCTCCAGCCTGTTCATCTGCTTGGAATGAATCTGTACCATATTAATCTTTTATCTGCTATACACAATGCAATTCTTTTTGACTCAATATTTCAGCTACTGATTTTTGTTTGAATAATATTTGTTCCTTCAAAAGTATCTGCCTTTCAGTCTAGTTTATATCTACCAGCTTGGTGAAGATACATTGCATCCCATCATCTAGGTCTTTTATTAAAGATGCTACATTGTACTGGAAAAAAACATCATCCACTAAGAAACTCTGTATCTGGATGTCAATTCACCTTTGGCACATTAATTACACCATTGAAGTTTTGAAATTTAGCTGCATTCCACTCACTGGACAGGTCCATCTCTACAGCTCATATCTTACCATCTGTCAAAAAGGATATTGTGGGAGAACATCTTAAATACCTTGTTAAAAATCAAGGTTATGTCAAGGTTGTTAGTGATGCCTCCCTGTTTGAGAGGAGACAGACAATCTTTTACCCATATTGAGGGTGTCTTGTCTGCCAAACCAGCAGCAATGCTGTCCTTGGATTAGTGTGCTCACATGCTGTGCATTGTCTTACCTGTTCTACTGCAATTATAAAGAAAACAAAGCAAAGACAAAAAAAAAGGGAGAATCCTCACAAATATTCTTTCTTCCTTTCAAAAATGTGGTTCTGAAAGATATCCTGTTTTCCCATTGTTTCATTTTTCAGTGAGCAGTCTCAGAGGCCTCAGGGGGTCAAGGCCTTTTCTTAGAAGAAAGCTGGAATGGGAGCTGTGAGAAAATTTTCACTTGCAAAGTGAAGTGGAGGATTTGGGCCTTTTGTCAGTTCCGTGTGGGTATGATGATTTCAAGGCAGTTTGCCATGCCTTTCTATATAATTTTCTAGCAAAAGAAATAGTTTTTGCATTAAAAAAATGAAAAAGTGATGAAAAATAGCTTCTCCAGGTCAAGAAAAGAACAAATAAGGCAACACTCAGAAAAGTAAATTTGTCCTCACATACATTAAACCCCTAAACCACCATCTATTTTATTTGGCTGAACCTCCTGAGCTTTGTTTTTCTCTGCTGAGTTAAGTATTCTTCAGATTTTGCTGTTACTATGCTTTATGCTCATAGACCTTCAAAGAAGCACCTATTAGCATAAAGACAGATCCTGGGTTAGTCCATCTTGCAAATTGGTAATATCTGCAGCTAAAACAGGCACTCAACACCAACATCAAGAATCAGGGTAGAAAATTTTTGTTTCTTTCCTTCCATCCTTTTTTCAAGAATCCCTTCCTATTCTTATGTCCTACATCTATTTCCCCATCTCAAAGAAATACTCCACTTCAGTTTTTTTTTTTATGTAGGAAAATGCACAATAAAAAGAGCATGCACAGTACTGTGTCACATTACCTTTCTAAGGTGCAGAGAATAATCTTTCAGTCTGTCTTATGTTTATATAAAACTTATCAAAATTGTTATGATTTTCCTCCATCTGTCTTGTTTAATAGCCCACGGAATTGACTACAATAATCCACATGCTCAGATACAGCCTGACATGATGATTCCACATGGCATAGCTGAAGTAGGATCTGCAGGATATCACCCTTTCCTGTTTGATATGTCAACTTGCTTCAAACAGTTGCAGAGAACTGTTGCAGAGAGCTTGCTTGAAACTTTTGCAGACAGCAGTCAATGGTACAAGCAAGACAGGTCACTCCCACTGTACCAGCACATCTTGACAAATGCATTTCTGAAAGCAAAATTTATCCTGATGTAAAGAATCAAGTCCACACACATAGCTTCATGTTAAAATCCAAAGTTTTTAGGGATGGGTTCACCTCTACATTTATAAATAGCTTTTTGAAATTTAAGGTCTATTAAAACTAGATAATTCATTGACCTTTCACTGATAACACCAGTGTGCCTGTGCTTTGTCTGCTCCTTTGTAAGTGAGGGAGGATCAGATCCCTTTGGGTCATTCATATGACCAGAAAATGGTCAGAGCAAGACCAGTTGTGGTCATATTTTGGAATAATTCCAGACACCCACCTCTGCAGTATCTTCAGTTCAATGATTTTTTAATTACTCTGTCATTTTTCATGTTCAGACAAGAATCTGAGCCTATGAAATTTGCTCTTGAGTATTGCCCTAATTTCAGCACAGGTCTAAATGTGCCAAGGATACAGAATGAGGGGGAATATATTAGTGGAAAAAAACCCAATGGTTTCTTATACCTTTTAAAGTATTTTTTATTTTGAGGCACATCATGTTTTCCATCAGTGCAGTTTGTGAGGTGTGTTGTGATGGAAATGGCATCCTGAGCTTGGCACTCTACTTCCAAAATGTAAACAGAACAATTCCAGCATATTGCTGCTTTGGATACTGTTTATTGCATTTATTTTCACTGAGTGGAGAACGGGTGTTGTCTTTGCAAGTTGCTAGACTCTGATTTTAATAAGATGGAAGAAAATGAAATATCCCTGCTCATTACACAAAGACTACACAGGCAGAGGAGCACAATAATATCTGCAGGCTCTAATTCAATTAAAAATCTGTGGCTAAAGATGTGAAAACATTTTTAAGGATGAAAATTGAATAATTCTCCTAATTCTATCCTGCTTCATAAGGTAGACTCAAGATCCTTGAGTTATAAAATAGCTAAATATGGTTCACATAAAATTCTGGGTCATCTCTTGCAGGTTCCTTCTTCATAGAAAGTTTATTTTGGGAATTAGAAGTAGTGCTCAGATTCTAACCCTGTATAATCCATACTAAGAAAATCCCTTAATTGTGTGCACTACTGTTTGTGAGAAAGGGAGTTCCTCTTGGTAATGCAAATACAGCCCTGCTTCATGAAAATTCTGTTGATGCTTTTTCACAGTGTCTCTCCACAGACCTCTGTCCTCACCAGTGTGTGCTGGAAAATGACACACATATTCTTTTACACAGGACTTCGAGTCAACTCATTTATACTAACAACCATAGAATGTGTCCATGAAATCTCAGCTTCTGGTGCTAGGCAGTGTCCTTTGTGAGGTGGTTCTGTCCCCTGAGACCCAGGCTAAGCTGGGAGAAGGAGCTGAAGTGGTTTTTTTTGTCACATTTGGTGATACAGAGTGTTCCTGTGCCCAGATCCGCACTGTTCATGCTTTTGCAAGCAATGACTGCTGCAGACAGTTCCCATTCTTGTGAGGAGAAATTAATTCAGTCCTTGTCCTTTTTAAAATAACATTTTTTTTCCTAAACCATGCTTGTTTAAGTAGTTTTTTCCAAGTTCTGGCTGCACTGTGTTCTTGTATATCCTTCCCTTGGGAAAGCCTGATATCCACCTGTATGTGTGGCCATTATTAAGCCTTGTCACAGTGTTTATTCTGACACTAGGTATGAAAAAAAGGTTTCCTATGTATCTGTCAAGTGTATGGTCCACATTTAAGGTGTTGCAATATTTTATTATTATTTACTACTCAAATGTTTGTGATCACTAACAGCAACATATCCAGTAATCCCCATTTCTTCAAATGCAGACGGGTGCAAATGAGGATGGAGTCTGTGTCCTTGAGCTGCACCTGAGTACACCTAAGTCAGTCCTATACAGACTGACTGCAAGTCTGTTTTATAAATAGCAAAAGACTATTTAAAATGTCTTATTAGTTCTGAGTAAATATTTCCAGCATATTTTTATGCACTGAAGGGTCTGCTTCTATTTATGCTTCCCAGAATAGCAGAAAAAAATTAAGCCAAGATTTGTTATTATTGCCTTTTATAAAACCACTAATGCTTGGTCTAAATTCTTACCTTGGTGTATATGGAAATTGTTGCTTTGAGTGCACTGTAAAAGTGCAATTTTTTTTTTTAAATACTGATATCCATTTTGTTACAAATTACCCAGAATTCAATGAATTCATCTGAACAGAGTTAAACACAGGTAAAGCAGTGAAGAAGGTTCCAATTTTAAAAATATTGGCTTAAGGCTGTCTCTTCATTCTGAACAGGATTTTGGTGACATGTAGGAAATGGACACATCGATAGTCACTTCCATTTAGATTGCTTAGATATGTGTCAAAGACTAAAAGGCCAAACACAGTTCCTGGTGATTTCTGCCTTTCTAACTCAAGGTAACATCTCCCCTGACTTTACAAAGACTTTATTCAAGTACCCTGAAGTCAGTGGGAGGCAGAGTTTTTATTTATTTTTTTTTTCCAAATTAAGAAAAGGAAAAGCCCTGGTGGAGAAAAAAGACAAAAGAGTTTCCATCAAGTATACAGAACCAGGGTCTTTTACTTCTATTTTTTATATTAAAAGAAAATTCAAATACCTTATTATAGGATGAAGAGACTGAAGAAAAACTGGAAAAAGAAAGGAGACTGTGAGTGAGCAGTAAAATGGATAAATAATTGATAATAAAAAGCAGGCTGTTTTCCTCCAGAAGCTGACTATTACATGTTGTCTTTGACTCAATAAAGTTATTAGTTCTTTTTGTCTTTCTTAAAAATGTTCTCTTGCTGTTTAAGAAAATAAAAAAAAAAGCTGAATATATGAAGGTAGGAACTAATTATCTTTCTGTAAGCTAAATTTTTTTTCTTGAAAATAACAAAAAAACATTGTCTTTGAGATGACTTTAAAAGAAATCATCAGTGACCTTTTGAAAATGCATGTCTAGATTAGAGTAGGATTCCATAGGGACAATGTAATAGCTGATGATTAAGGTACTTATCACCAAATATGTATAATTTTTGCAAAAGGAAAATACATTCCTTGTGCCCTCTGATACAGCAGAACATTTCTGCAAGCCAAGTATGAAAGCAAAGCTGTCAAAATAAATGCAACATTGTGCATTGTGTTCCAGGCACACATCTCTGCATTTACAGCTCAAGCAGTGCATCCACATTCTGGACATGTTGGACTTTTCAGCTCTCTAAAGAATGCTATGAGAGTGCCCTCGATACACAAGCTGCCTAGCTGCCCTTGGGAAAGGCTCTCTGTGCAGTTGCTTCAAGCTCTGTGCAAATGAAGCTGCAGAAGGTACCAGCAACAGGTCTGGGAAGGATCAGGGGACCCAAGTATTGTGGCCATCCCCAGTGTTGCAGGTTTGGGCAAGGTAATATTTCCCCAGATTTTTATTATAATTCTTTTTTCTCAGTTTTTGTTTGTTTATTTGTTTTACTCACTTCCCCCCAGGCTTGAGCATGCAGGGTTGTAGAGAGACTACATTCATCATCTGGTTCCAGTGGATTTGGTGCAAATTTCTGTGTAAAACAACACGTTCACAGGAAGACTACATCCTCCCCCTTTACAGGGAGAATGACTTCCTAAAAAGAAAAGGAGCAGGTGACCTTCAATACCTCTGCTAATTTCACTTCTCTGTTTGCTGGATGGGCATTTCTATGGTACAGAATAATCTAGTCTAGTTTATTAAGTCCTGCTGTCATTCACGATGTTCAAGTTCACATCCTGTTACAAAGCAGAATTGATTGTATTGTTGTATTTGTGTCTTTTAAGAGGAAAGCTATTAAATTTGTTAGGCTTACAGCTCAAAGACACTGCAATGAACA
The DNA here is from genome assembly GCF_001522545.3 of Parus major. Lineage (NCBI taxonomy): Eukaryota > Metazoa > Chordata > Aves > Passeriformes > Paridae > Parus > Parus major. The sequence continues at coordinate 36,727,763 of NC_031769.1, read as the reverse complement.
AGAGAATCAGTTCATCCATATCAGTATTCTGATTTAAATTATTCAGTTTGACAACAATTTAGGCTGCTGCTGTGCTGTCCTTTGATCAATACTGTCTCACTGCTCTCTTTTTCTACTCCCATCTTCTATTTTCATCTTTTGCTCTTAGTTTTCCACTTGGATTGTAAAGTCCTTGAATCACGATCGTTACTTTGTTCTTTGTAAAGTGCCTAGAGAAATTCAGTCCTGGCCTGTAACTAGTGTGCCCAAATGGTGTAATAAATGTGTCGCAATTACTACTGATGCTGCAGTTGTTTTTGTATCCGTGACCATACAGGTGATAAATGTATGGCAGTAAAGTTGTAAGTTTTCCTTTTTATCACACAATGCAGCCCAGACATCTGCAGAAGGTGTTCTTGCTGCCGCAGCCATAACTGCTGGAGAGATCCTGGCCCTGAGCAGAAGGGTAGTTCAAGTTCAACTGAACCTGTGGAAATCCTACTGAGGCTGTCAGAAAAGTTTCTTATAATTGGATGGTGATAAGGAAACTCCCTGATTAACTTGAATTTTCACTAAAGGTATATCACCAAAACAGTCACTCTTCATTCACTGCAATTTTGCACCATCCTGAAGCAAAGAGAATAGAGCCCAGGAAGGGTAAAAGGGCAGTTGAAAAACAGAGCTCTGTGTCATCAGCCCTTTTTCTTCTACCAAAGAAGATTTTGCCCAAATCCCTCTATTTATGCAAGTAATCACTAAACTTTATGAAATCTAGTGAACTGTGGGGTTTTTTTTCTGATTCATTATTAGTGGGAAGCATTTAAGATATTTGCCTACATGTTATGAACCAAAATTTTATCACATTGGATTAAAAAAACAATGGTACACACCATTATATACACACATCCATATACACAATCTGTAACAACATCTTTAGAAATGTTCCTAAGGTCATTCAGTAAGAAAATGATTAAACCCCACATATCACCTGGGCTTTAAACATAACCTGTCTCCCATCCTTCTTAGTATCCATCCTTTCACTTCCCAGACTGGCTTGATGCTACATGTTTATTTTCTTTGCTTCAACAAAATAACAGCAAGAAGTTCTGAAGGGAGGAGCTTTGGACTCTTAACAGGATTTGGATCCTAATGATGGATGGAGAAGGTAATGGATTTTCCTGAAAAAGTAAGAGGGAGGAGCAGCACCCTTTGCACCATCTCAGCCTGAGCCTTCAGTGTTTGGTACAGTCCTGGAGGGGTCTGCCCTGGCCTGTCCTCACTGTTGAGGCAATGTCTGAGGTGAATGAAGTGTGGGTAGAAAGATGATTCAAGCTGAAATGCCTATGAGTCCTCATCCCCTTTTGTGAGGTTGTCAAAAGTTTACTGGTAACTTTGTACTGACAAAGAAAATACCTTGAAGAGACAAAGTAGCCTTGCAAAGTGGCTCTTGCAGCTCATTGGGGTTCACTTCAAAAGTAATCTCAAACAGCCACTCTGTCAGTCATCAAGTAATGAGGTCAGGTAAACTGGGGAGGCTGGAAAAGGGGATTTAGGAGGGAGAGAAAGAAAGAACCCACCAATTATCCACACCTTCCAAAATCCTCTTGTTTTGTGTTCACAAAATTAATAGCCTGGAGACATCTGAAGTTATTCTAGTAGTATTTTTGGGGTCTGGTAACTTACAGTAAGGATCACTATGGCCAGAGGATGTCCTGGAAGAATAATTGTCTCATTGTGCTAGTGGTTTTCACCTCTTCCTGATATATGACTGAAAGCTAAGGTGGATGTTAGTCAACACGTATATTCTTTAAGATGCTGCATATCCAGTAGCTGTGCTTCTGTTAGCAAGAGTGGGTACACTTCAGTGCTCCTGTATTTTAAGCCTTCTAAGGAAAAGCACAGTGTGCCCTCTATTCCCTGAGGAAATCCAGACAAGGTCCTTTATATAGGAAGCTCTTTTTTCATTATAAAATGTACAACAGCTTCTAAATGTACCAAAATGAGTTCTTTTACTCTAATATAAAAGCAATTACTTCTTCATGCAGCAGAAGTCCATGGTGTTCCTGCAGATGGTTTTGTCACTGGAGTCGTGTCAAACCCCTATTGCCAAATGGCAAAGCCCACTTGTGAGTTAATGATGCATTTGGGGTTTTAATACTCCAGTGACAGAAGGAACTGTAATGAATCTCACTGAACTTCATTTCAGGGCATGAACCTGATATTCAATGGGTTGGAAAAAGTCACCTTCAAGGTTGTCAAACTACCCCACTATATTTTGTTTCTGTGCACCGTTTTTTTTCTTACCTTATCTCCTTAAGATGCAGTTTCACTTCAGACTGTATCACTGAAGTGCAGCAGTCTATCAAAAGCTGAAAAATGAACAACTTTAATTGTTTCCAGATTCTAGGTCAGAATATTAGTCTAAAAATACCCCTGTAGCAGAAAGGTCTTTAATGTAGTAAATATAGATGTGCAATAAATGGCAGAATACCATTTTTATTACCTATATTACAACAGCAGAAAGATTTAGGGGGAACCAAGGATAATATCCAGTTCTTTGATTCAGGCTGGTCAGTCTTATTTCTGGCTTCATGGAAAATGTTTAGAAGCAATGAAAGAAACTTCATTGTTTTTCTGTACATCTCCCCCTGCCTTTAAGCTACAAAATGCAATTTCAGGATGTACTGGCACAAATGTGTTTCTATTGGTTCTTGTAATCTGTAATGTATTCAAGATATGGCAGCAGCAACCTGGAAAACTATTAGCATCTGTAAAGCAGGCTGTGACCAAGAGATTACTTCACAAAATTAAGATTTAACACACAACTTCTACAGAAATTAGTTGTGTTTGGGTCTGGCTCTTGTGTTGCTTTCTTTCTTTATTGATCCCTTCAGGCAGAAGGAAAGAGTCAGTTATCTGATTAAAATATGTGCAAGACTGTAGGGAAATCCTGCACAGCTGCTTATGCCACCCAATTTGGTGCTGGAAATACATTCAGTTAGGTGTTGGTCAGAGCTTCTGAGTGATTTTAATAGTTAGTTTAATAATTTCAGAAAGGTCCAAGTTAGTGCAAAAGCAACAACAGACTGTTCCATCCTGTAAACAAGTTTTAAATGACAAAGCAAGTAAATATTTGTCTTGTTTTTAAAAAATCATGTTTCACATACTGAAGGAAATATGGATTTTTTTTTTCCAAAGGTGGAGTTATTTGTTATTTGTGAAACACATACCAAGGTTTGATAGATTGTTGAAATATTTCAGTAACAGCAAGTCAAATTGAACTGGTGATGTGCTTACAAAGGTTCTGAAAGCACAGGAAAGCACCTCAACACTAATTATTCAACCTAAAACAAATCTGGAAGCTGTTTAATTTTCCTTGTGTATTTTGATACAGAGAAGGTGACATGGTCTACAAAAGACATGTATAGGCTTGTTTGCATATTTGCCAGTGCATTTGAAAAATGTGTTTTTCTAACTCTATTATTTTGAATTTGCAGACTTGTAACAGGAAAAATAAAGGAGAAACACAGCTGAAACCACCCAGTGTGTCTTGGTGACATGAAAGTTCAACTCAGCTTCATTTCAAAACAGATTTATAAATTGCTACATATTTCTCTGAAAATTGAGCAAGTTTATAATCTTTTTCATATTAATTTTACAGTGAGACCAATACAGGGTGGGAGGTTATTGTTGCTACAATGTGCACACAGCAGATTGCACTCATACTTCAATCCTGTTGCATGTGATGCAAATTTTGCTCAGTTTCTTGTGACACAGTGAGTAGTCCCGAGATGCATATTGCCTTGTAATGGTACTGCCCAGTACAGAGTAGTTCTCTATGGAGGAAACATATGGGAACAACTCAGACATTTCTGCACTCTGAGCAGCAAAACAAATATTTTTCCTCCACTGGAATGAGAGATGTGGCATGGAGCATTCTTGACAGCAATCAGATTATTTATCTGTCAATGCCAAATGCAAGATGTGAAAAGAATCACCATTTAAGACATTTCAGAATACTCAAAATCCCCTGTCCCTTCCTTTATGAGTGCGCTATTATTTTGTTGAATGAGGATAGAGATTTATGGCTCACATCTTGCTTAATGGCCTCTATAGGCTATTCTATTTCAAGGACACATAATGCTTTACAAAAGGTTGGAATTCTTCACATACCTCTTCTGTACTGGGCCTAATTTTGCACTATTTGTCAACAATCTCTCTCCAATGTCCTCCCACTGTTGATGTAAATGCTCCCAGAGTATCCGTAAAGCCACAGGCAGACATTCATTTTCCAAACTGTTTGCCAGCTGAAAACACTACTGCTCCTTTGCTGTTTATATTTGACCTCTGCCAAGGGTTAACCTCCCAGCATTGCCAGCAAAGAGGGGATCACAAAAGGAGTCTCTCATCTATTCCAGGAAAAACCAGTCTGGGTTGACTTACTTAAATGGAGCATGAGCCAGAGCAGATGACATCGCCCAAGAGCTATTTGGAAGCACTCATATCATGCTGCCCAGCAGCAGGACTGGGAGGGCTGGACCTCCAGCTGGAGGACAGCAAGAGGCATTGGGCAGGAGGTCTTAGCCCAGCACCACCCAACATAGGTGGTCCACCAGGGTCCTCAGGAAGGCACAGAGGGGTATTGGCTTGGGGCAGGGATAGTCATAATATGCTCTGGTATGACCACACCAATGGCTATACCATTCTTCACATGTAGTAATCTCAGAGTTATCTTGACACTGAAATAGTATCTTAAAAATACAATTGGACCTTCCCTTTCCAGCTGCCCCATGCTGTGATAGAAAAGACATGGACCATCCTGGGTTTTGTTATTTGTTTTGCTCTCAGAAGCAGAGGTGGTTTGGACTTTTATGAATCAGTACCATGAAAAGATTGTCAGACTTTTACAAGCAGTTTACAAGTTATTCCCTTGTGCATTTTGTGAATATTTACACAAAGTGAATAAGAGAAAAGTGAGTGAATAAATTGCTGATTGTGGATTATATTTTGGGGTTACTGATGGATGTTATTAAAATGAAAGGGGGAACAGGTTATAAAAAACTAGTTGTAAAAGGGAGCTACAAAATATACACAAGTCAGTGAGATGAATATTATTAACACATGAGGTGCTTATATAATTTCTAGAACTTCTGTTAGAAGAAAAAGGGCACACAAGGGAAGGTCAGTAGAAAAATACTCCTTTCTAGTACCTTCTAGGCATTGGCTTTGTTGTTATGTTTATATTTGCTATTTCAGATTGCTATCATATAATAGATATTTCCAGATAACAAATAAAGAAAAAAGACAGTGATATAATGAGCAACATCTGTGTATATAAATAAATCTTTCCTATGGTTAGCTTTTACAAAGCACTCCCAGCTTCTGTTATTCACCAGTTACACTTTGCAAGCACAACTCAAGAGGTAAAAACATTTTATGCATTCTAGTACAAGCCATGTTTGTGACTGTACTGACTTTGTTTAAAAATGTTTGCTTTCTCTCTTCTTCAAAAAATCAAAATGCTATCTGAAAGATATTGTTAAAACAGAATAACATTGCTATTACCCTCCTTAAAAATGCTGAGACAGAGAGAAAGGAAATTTTTCTGTCTTTTCTGAAAGATTCATACACATTTATTTTGAGTTTCTTTTTTCCCTTTTTCCCCTCCTTACTATATTCTACATTGAGTTAATTTTTTTCCTGTTGCAAAGTTTATCTTTTTCATGTCAGCTTATGCTGTCTGCTGTATTGCAAAATGCAGACAGGTTTCAGATTGAAATGGAAGTGAGTTTGAAGAAAACATAGCCAATTTACCTTCTCTTTGAGGTTCTTAATAACATTAGAAATATAAATGCATCGCAGCAAGAGTGATTTTGTTAAAAGACAATCATCAAATAAAGTATAGATTTTTAACAATCAAAGGAAGAAAGTGCACTTAACCTTAGTGGCAGAGTGTGCATAAATGACAAATTCCATCTCAAAGGGCTTGATCTGGCTGCTGCTGAAATCAATGGCAAAACTTCCACGTACTTTGGTGAAGAAAGGAACAGGTCAAAAGAGTTACATACTGATTCAAGGCAAACCACTCTTTTCTTCAGATTCAATATAGTCTATTTTTTTCTCCTGTATTTTAATATCTAACAGATGAGTTCAGACAGGACTAGAAAGCCCATTGCATTCCAGACCTCAGTTCACTGTAAAGTGTAAATTTGTCCAAATTTTAATGCATTTACACACATCCCATGATAACTCACCCTTTCTTGTTTAGACACCAAGTTATAATTACAGTATACTGTCACTGTGGGGGAAAATAATAACAGAAATCACTGGAGTACATAATAGTTATATGACTGAGTGATAGTAATATTGATTGCTATTGAGGACCCTGACCCATGGCACATCTGAGGGCCAAGGTCTGAGTGGTCTTTGCACCAGACTCCAGCTTGGTTCACCAACCGCAGTAGGTACAGAAAGGCGAGATTGGTAGTGGTTCAGAAATGAGCAGGTAGTGAGACTTTCTGATCTTCTCCACCCTGTCTGAAAGCAGTCTTCTCTATTTCATGGGACTGTTGGCTGGGAAAAGATGTCTGATCCAGATATCACTGCTTTCAGAGTTATAAGCTCCATTTTTCAAGAGGCAGGCTAGCAATGGTTAGAAATTTTCTACTCTCAGGCTGTACCCAAGGACTTGGAAGCCCTGCAGTACACTTTGGGTAATAAACTATATAGAGATAGAGGATTAAACATTTAATAATAAGAATGGAAATCAGAGTTCTGAAAACAGCTATCTGAGCTCAGTGCCTCGATGTCAGTGTGGGATTTTCTCCTTAGATGTTTACCAAGCAATTGGATGGAGGCAGGCTCAAGCACACATCCCCCTGGCAGAACAGAGCACTTGCTTTAGATGTTTTTTATTCTCCTGACTTGTTGGAATAACAATTAAGAGCAACTGTAGCACATGCTAGATTTTCACCTCTCATCCTATTCCCTCCCTATTGTGGTCAGTGGAATTCAAATGCCACTTTGTTACACTTCTCTGGGACACTAAATTCTTTTCTGATTTGGTTTTCCTGCCCAAAGAGGCTTTGTTTCATCTGCATCTGCATCTTTGCTTGACTCTGTCCTTATATTTTGCAGCTCCAAACTTATTTGTGCTAATTTGGATGGGTTTAGCATGTGTTGGGAATCAATTATGGCTTGATGAAATGTTTAGAATTTTTAAAAAACCTCTTTACCAACACATTCACCTATTATTTTTCTCAGTTCATCATTGTCATTACACTTTAGTAAAAGTGATACAAAAATGTCACAACAGAGAATGAGATTTCTGAACCATAGAACTCCACCATACACATCTTTAAATTCATGAGGCTCCATGAGGGTCTTCACCAGTCATTTCATACTTTTGTGTGTCCAGCACTACTTTACATAATAGTTATATATTACTGATTGTGATCAGGTGGAAAAACTGAGATACAAAGACCCTTTTCTATTTTGCAGATAATTTAAAAGTTAATCTATCTTTTAAGCTGCAGTTCTGTGTGTCATTAATGTGATTGGTTTTGCACTACATCCAGTGAGTGGGCAGAGGTGCCTCAAACAGCTCATTATGACTTACATGGGTCTCAGAAGCAGCACAAACTTCAGAGTAGTTTAATTCATCCTGGCTCTAAATGGGCAAATTAACCCACACTGAGCTCCTTGAAGTTCAGATACAGATTCACATATCCAGCCTTATCTGTGTCACACTACCTCAACCATTTCAGGTTTTGCAGGTTCCAGTGTGAGCATAGATGGTACGAAAAGGTGGATATCCAGACCTACAAATGGCCACTAAGGTTTTCAAGTGGCTTTCCCGGTAATAAATAAATAAATGCTTACAAGTCTGCCCTCAAATTACATGTGTTCAAACACATCAAACTAAGATACTAAGATACTAAGTCAGCTTCATATAAAAAACTCTGTCAGAGTCTTTACTAACAAAAATTCAAATTGATAAATGAGGTTTTTAATGTTACTGAAGAAGACTTTACTTAGAATTTACCTGGTGTTTACCAGATTCCAGTTTTCAAGTTTGTTTCATTTTGGATCTCCAGTAATACAGGGAGAATCATATAAAAAAACCCTTAGAGATCAAAAATTATACTAGAACTTTCTAGCTGCCAGCCTGTTAACACTAGTTAAGGCAAAGTAAAACTTTTTCAAAGATGAAAAATTTAGAGTTGAGAATGGAAGTCTACTTCTATAAAGCAGTCCTCCCCAAAAACATACTCACAACTCACCAGGGCTGATGTGGATTCATCAGTAATCTGATTCTACCACTCCACATCCACACACATATTTGATTCCACCCCTCTCTGTACACTACCATACACACAAATGTGCCTCTTTGCATGCCTCATTTTTATCCTGATTGTTCAAATAAGTTCAAAATTACTAGAGATGTTATTTTGATTTAATATTTGTCGGCTGGAGTCCCTATAACCGCTCTGTGTCTCTCTGGTGCAGCTATCTTTGTTTTTATGTGAGGTAAAAGATGGATGATGTGCAGAATGAATCGTATCTGGTCCTGAAAGAGATACTTAATGTTTCATCTTTTCTTATGATTACAGGCTAGGAAAAAAACATTATTGATTTAAAACTCAAAGCCTCTCTATTTCTTAGCTGTGTTCTGGCACACATTAAGCAGACCTGCCATGCTAAGTTTATTTATTGGGAACTGAAGATGAGTATTTATATTTCTGAAGAGCCTTGTAGTTTGGTAAAAATAAAAGCATACCTGGTTTATTTCCAGATCCAATTTCAACTGAATTCCCCACAGGTAGGAAATGAGGGGAGGTGATAAGTATTTCAGATTATACCTTAAGTCTCCTGGTTGAAAATGATACAGCAGTTCTACAGCACTTCAAAAAATTAGAACAGAGGTGATGATTCAGGGAAATAAAAAACTGAGGGAGCCCAGGATAATAGGCTGAGGATAGATAATGGACAGGATAGATAATCAGACTGGACTTGTAGTCGTTGCTGTCCTCATGGAGGTAAAGTCTGTCCATAAATAAGACTATCAGAGTAAGATTCTATAAAGATATATGATGATCAAGGTCACAAATCAAAGGTAAGGTGAACAAAGTAATCTTTTTTCAACAAATTTAATACACAAAATAGAATAAATTTTATAAGTGCTGTGTTCAAAAATTCAATCCAGAATAGAATTTCAATCATTTCAGGGGAAGACTCATTCTAAAACATGAAAAAAAACCCCAAAACATACATACTTTTACCCTATATTATGAATATGCTAAATTATTTTTAAGCATTAAGATTTTTTGTGGTAGTATTGTGTGTGTATCTTTTTTCACGTACTGCTGCTGCTGCAAAATGTTTTTTCATTCACTATGACCAACAGAACCATGATGTTTACAGACAAGCAGAAAAGACTGTGTTCATAAAAAGGAGTGTGAAATCAGCACTTACAACACTTCATATTTTCAAAGGGTTGCACTCGCATGACTGGACAGATTGTAATTGACTCTAACTTTACTGCAGATGGAGTGATGAAGATTTATTCCTTTAATGGATAGAAAAAAATTGGTGGGAGGCCAGGGGTGTGGATATGAAATGAATTGCTTCATTCTCCCTGGTGGAGGGACAGCTAGAAGAGACCAGATGCAGACAAGAACCTACGTTCTTTCCATAGCTACAGTATTTCATTATGTTTATTCTTCTCTGTGAAAAATAAAAAATAAGGGAAAAGACCCCCATTTCCAGCCTTAGTAGCCTCACAGAAAGGACAGCATATTCACCAGACTCAGTCCATAAATTCAGAAACATACTGAACTGAACCAAGGGAATTAGCAGACCTCCTGCATTATATATGTAGGTGAATATATGCAGGTAAATCCACCTTTTCCTGCTTTCTGAATACTCAGATGGTTCGAAGAGAAAAGAGGGGCCACTGGCAGCTTGTGCTACTTCAGTGTATCTCCTGAACAAGATCCACACTTCTCCAAACCAGGAAAGATGGAGGAAAGATGCAGGATACTCCAATATATAAAAGGCAGGTAACATAGTGGTAAGGTAACTATCAGTGACATCACTACTCTGTCCCACAGGAATTAGTGCAGAATTATGCTTTTGTGCACTTTATCTCCATTCCATTAGGAACTGACATTGTGACCACTGTTCTGGTTTGCTGGACAAATGCTGAAAGCCACTGTTTCACAATTGTCTTTGGATATTTTACATCCCTCTGGGAAGCACTGGATGGAAAGAAAACACATTCCTACATGTACTGTATGCATCTGAGCTCAGAGAAACCTGGTGTATATTACCCCAAAACTTCTAGAGTGCTTCTTACAGAGGCAATGGTGTGTTCCTTCTGTTAGAAGCAGGACACACAGATCTGCTTCCTGTGATCTCTGACAGAAGAACATGTTCAAGAATGTCATGGGGTAGCTTTACCTTTAAGACAGCTGAGGAAAGAGAGGAAGTTGAAGCTGCTGGTGGCTGATGGGAGTTTTTCCTCCTGACCAAAGAGTGTCTGGAAAAAGTATAGTGTTAGGTGACACCATATTCATACAAGCAAGAGATTGATACTTTCTGATAGGTAACATTTATTCAGTAGAAAGTTTGCCTAGAGGCAGCTGTTGTGCAGAGACTGAGCACCCCTGAGTTAGAAGACCACTGGTGTAACTCCTAGAAAAGTTTTAGTTTTGTGTGAGGGTTTTTCTTGATGACATATTCCTGATGCTCATGGCAAAGTCACTGTACCTAGGTGACATTAGACAAGTTCCCTGGTACTCATACACCTTGCTAAAGTACAGTGGGATCAAGGTCACATATTGAAATGTTGCAGTTTGACAGTACCAGGAAGGGAAAAGGAATTATGTCTTTCTCCTCTAACCAAATCTCACCTAATACCTGACAGCATTACAGTAATTATTGCAACTTATTCCATGTTAAAGACTGGTTTGCCTTCCTCCTTTCCTTCTCTACTACTCCCTGAATATATAGCCTCTCTTTTCAAGCAGTTTTCCTATGCCTGAAATTCAAGCCTGTGGCTAATTCACAACATAGGCTTTCAAGTAAAAATCTTATTTTTTCAAAGGGCTATAAGAGCCATGTCATCTGGGAGAGCATTAAACAGCTGAGTGCTCTGAGGATCTTTTAGTCTAGGCATCTTCCAAAATCTGTATGTTAAGAAATTAAGTATTTTTGCTTTGAGCCATGTTTAATGTGTTGAGTTTTGTAGGGAATAGAAGGGAAAGGTAAGGTGATGGTGAAATATGTCTAGTGGAAATTTCAGAGTTGAATCTTTATGTTCTATATCATCAAGGTATAACCAATTTCAAAGCCTTCAAGTGACTTTACACAAGGTTTAGGGGAGCTCTTCATGCAGTCCTTGAGCACAAGATTTTCACATATTCTTAGCTTGAATTTTGATACTTGTTCTATCTGATGAACAGACCTGTATTCCCAAAGCTTTTATTTTTTATTTTTTTTTCTTTTACAGAGATACCAGTTGCTTTAGTACATGATACTACTTCCCCTAACAGCTTTTGTCTCCAGCTGAATGAGAACACACACTGTGTCCTGATGATCTGCAGGACTTGCCAAGGTAAAAACTGGTCTTTCACCTGCAGAGGACATTCTCATGTCCAATATGAGGTGACCAGTAGGCTTCTTTTATGGGCCACTGAGTGATGGCCTCTGGCTGACAGCAGATAAGTTCACACCACAGACTCCTCAGGCTCAGACTTCCAGCATGGCAGTCCATGTTCTCCACTTAGCATAGCCAGACCGATCTATATGGAGGGCAGAATGCCTTGCAATACCCTACAGATAGTCCTGGAACATATTGTAAAAGATGCCCCTGAAGATTAAGGAAACAAATATTGTGGTGAAATACACCAAAAGCAAGGCAGAGACTGTCTCTTGGGTACAATATTTGACTATTCAAAGATTAGATTCCACCACACTATAGTTAACCATAATCAAAATATTTTGACAGAAGACTACAGTGATTTTTTTTTTGTTTGTTTTTTTTATTATTATTTTTGGCTCTTTATGTAAAGTCTCTAATCTGAATTATGTTTCCTGTTCAGTTCATGGACTGTTGAAAGAGATCCTGGTAACCAGATTTGAAATATATTGAGACTGATGAAAAGTGAGAGGGGAAAAAAACCACTTTTTTCTCTTCTTTTTGATTGAGTTTGATATTACGGAAAGATCTTGGATGTGGATCAGACAGGTAATTTATGTGAACAAAGCTTGCAGTGTTCTGGTTACAAGTGAGTTGCTCTCAAGTAATCAAATACAGCCCGTACTTCACTATGCATATGTGTAAATCAATGTCATCCCCTATCCCATTGCATTGTAACAGACTTGCTTTCCCCAAAACCATATAGTATCTGTCACAGTGTGCCAGAACACGTAAGAATGTTGTATCTGGACACTGAAATAAAGCCCAATGCTTTAGGGGATGTTATCTTACATGCAGACCTCAGCAATTGTGTATCTGCACATGGAAATAATTCACTATTGTCTTTTTTTTCTCTGCTGCTATCAAAGGCAACTGATGAAAAAAACATCGATGATCTATTGCTAGAACATATTGTTAACAGTAAAGTATTGATAGAAATGCTTCTTAAAAACAATTTCCAACAGAATTTCACCCTCCATCTTTGAAGTTTTCTTTCCTGTGTGCCCCACTGCTGGTGCTTAGTGAACTGCCTTCCTTTGCCCCATGCTCGCCTGGACACATAAGTCCAAGGCCCTACCAACCCTAACCCTGCCATTACAATATTCTCTCTCCAGATTATTAGTACTGGCTTGCTGAATATCCTCAATATGAGGTGACCAGTAGGGCTTGACAGCCCTCAGCAGAACAGCTTAAAGAAATGAAAACAGCCAAGAGGATCAGTTCAGCTGTTGTAACTTTCCAGGCTTTTCACTCCTAACCCAGCCTTACCTAAACCAACACTTCAGTCTTATCTGATGTTTATTCGCTGTAGAAATAGTCAGATAAATATTTCCACTACTAACTCCATAATGGCAACCCACAAGCAGATTATTGGTTGTTTCAAAGTCAAAGCCCACTTAAGGACCCATAAAACCTCACTAGGTAACTTGAGAGTTCTCTTTTAAGAGGGAGAATTTTTTTCTGTCACTACAGGTGCAAATACCTCCTGAACACTGGATAAGAGATCAAAACACCTTGACATTTCCAGCAAAGCAGCTCTTTGTTTTTAGAAAAGACATGCAAAGAAGGTGAATGTGAAAAACTCCAGAGTGCAACCCCTACCTTGGGGAGTTTTGCATGTTGCAGGGAGTGAAATGAGTGAAGAAAAGTAGAACCTGCAAGTCATCTGTATGAGCTGACAGGAACACTTCCCAACTGTGGACACATAACCCGCTTGCAAATACTTAAGTAATAACACAACTATTTCCAAAGTCCATCTTATTTCCAGAAAGTCCCACCACATGTTAGCTACTTCAAACAGAGTGAAGTCTGAATTAGGTGCCAGAAAGTCATCTGAGCCTGCCCAGAAGAGAGTTGGAATCTGATATGACCCTTTTATATCCTTTGGAGATAGTACTACAATAATTATAAAAATCTTTTCTTCTGTAGCTAGCAGATAGGCTTCAATACATATTCTGATATGTCCTGATCAGCTTATACAGGTCTTCACACAATATACTTCATCAAATGTTAGTATTTCAGTCTGCTAATCTGCCTCTTAGATCGCAGGCTTGACCAAAGAATCACTGAAAATAGCGTGTCTGCACCCACAAGAAATTAAAGAACCATCTAAATAATTGGCATATTTTTCAAATGAGGCTGTTTAGTCACAAAGCTTCAACATTTTGCTTGCCTAAAACTGTAATGTTGACAGTGATTTCCAAGAGCCAGAAGACTGACACTTTTTAGAGCCCTACCCAGTTCATCTGTCACAGCTGCTCTCAGGCCAGCAAGAGCAAAAGCTGTAGGTCTGGAGGAGCTCAGAACCTCTGGGCAAGAGAGCTGTTTTGTCAAAACCAGATGTATCTAGCTGGTTTTGGGTATTGAGGCAGGGAATTCTGTCATTCTGTTTTGCTCAGTTGCTTCACTGACCAGAAATGCAAGGCAGTGGCAGAATCAAGGCTAGTGTTTTCACTGTCTCTTCCCTCTCCTCTCAAAGACACCAGGCACACCTGCTCTTTTGAACATACCAGGAACACCTTTTAGCCCTCTAAGCTAAAGATCTGATCTCCTGCTGAGGGTAGTCTTAGTCAATTCCTTCCTCTTTGATCATGCTTCTGTTCATTCACTACCTCCAAATATCTGCATACCACATCAATACTGAATCAGAGGGGCACACTCAGAAAAGTTCCTCATGGATCAAAGCATTTCTCTTGACAAATACAATAAGACCGTTCAATACAGGGGACACTGATTCTTTGGTATGAAAATTATTCTGGTCATCTTCATAAGCCAGGGCAACAGAAAGTTAGGTTCCTAATACATAACATTATACAGCAGTTATACTTAATTTTGTCACCCTGTTTTGTTAAAGCATTTTTACTTTTCAGAAGGAAAATGCTTAAAATGCTACTTGGAGCATATGAAATCTGGGAAATGAGAGATGGGAGTCAATATCGCCTGTGTCATGTGGGAATTAGCGTGCATTCAGGGTCATTTTGAAAAAGTGCTGAGGCTGAACTTATTTTCTACTTCAATAAACTTTATTGAACAGCAATATTGCTCTATCTCAATAAGATTGTTTAATGTTCATACCCATGCACTACCTCTGCTCAGCTCCAGTGTGTACCTTGCCTTACATACACTTTTGCTACAGCTGTTTGTATGACCAGAATAGTTCAAGGGATTATAAATTGCAAAGCACCATGGAGAATAATGCTAATATTTGGTGTCTGCACTGGTTTCTGCAATACACAAGTAAAGCACTTAAGTTCCCTTTGAAATGTGTGTAAGTAATCATTTTCTTCAGTGGAAAGAAACTGTAAAGGAAAATGGTATCCCTCATCCAGAACCCAAATAGCACCAAACTCCAGAATCTAAGGCACATGCACAGGTTATTTATGAATTATCTGAGATTTCTACCCTCCTCAATCCTTGCAAAACTGTGCTTTGCTGATAATCATTGCAAATGTCTCTCCAGATTTTATAGGGATATATATACAAATGACACTATAAACACAGAATAGAGCACAGCCTTGAGGCAAATAGAACTTCTTACACTGAACTGCAGGGTACTTCTGCAGAAGCAAAGTAGTGATTTCCCAGTTATTATGTTAGTGCAAGATAAATATGAGTTAACAGAAGTATCCAGCTGCCAAGCTCAAAAACAAAAGAAAAAGACAATGTCATGTCATAGAGATTTTCCTGCTGCTTAATTCCCCTGTCTGCTCCTGTGCAAACACTCACCTTTTTAATGAGGAAATGGTCCGTAAAGCTGCAAAAATGAAAAATGAGATATATATTCAATTAGCTGTAGTACTGTTGGCATGACACTTCAGGTCAGCTGGAAAGCTTTGAAAAGCAAGACATTTGTAACTTAAAGTAGAAAATCTGAATGCAAACTCAGCTGGCTTAACGCTGAAGCTCTTTTGGCAAACCACTGGAAAACATAATTGAATGTAGCCCTCCTGGGAAGGAACCCTAATAAACTGGAGGACAACTTGTCTGCTAGCATTTTGATTTTCCCTGCACAGTGTTCAGGTCTTTGTGAGATTACAGAAGTAAGTTTCACTTACAGGAATGATTACCCTACGCAGTTACAGGTAAGGGCCTGTTTTATCCTTCCCCTGCAGCTAGCATCCATCAAAGAAATGGCTTTCTATACATAGCCTGCTTTCCATGAGTTTATTTTCAAAGGTTGACCATCATTTTACAGGCACAGACAACACCTGAACAATTTACTCTGGCATATTTTTGTGCTTACAACCCATATCAGGGTAACAAATGGGATGAGCTGCACACCCGTCTGAGTGGCTGCTGTGCAGGCAGAAAACAGAGACAATTTTAGCTGCCAGCCTGGGCTGCACCTGCAGGAACACTGGTTATGCCAGTGACATTAAGTATCTACACAGGAATAAGGGGTTGCTGTAGGGGAACTCTAAGGAAACACATGGTCTCTATGCACTACCTGTGACAATCTACAACCATAACAATCCCCCTGCAGTCAACATCCTTACAGACACCTTATAAATAGTAATTTTCTTTCCAGCTGCTTGTTTGCCAAATCCTGGGGTATTTGTGGCAGCAGCAACTACTTAGAAAAATACTGCCACCTGTGATGTGATTCAATGCAAATCTCATCTTTGCACAGATCTTGACATTTAAGGTACGTAATTGTACCAATGCACTGAGTAAGAGTCCTGATATGCTGTGACATGTTTTTAATTTTGGTTCTCCAGTTCCCCCCAACATAGCTGCTATCTTCACTCCTCAAAAAAAAATAGCTACAACATGGGATAATCCCCTTCCTGTATTTAGTTATGCTTATAGCTCAGGAGATTATAACATGCCAGAGTGGCTGCACTTGGATCAGGCTATAAGAATCACAAGTATAGGCAAAACGTGAAAAAGACAGATCCTTTACATTGGAATTTGTTTCCACTATCAGTTTCAATGAACCCTGCATAGCCACTCAGGTAGCAGAAAGAAACTTTCAAATTCTTCCAGCTTGCATGTGGATTCATGTGATGATATCCTGCCATAAGGGATGGCTAGAATCTACTTGGACTTCTACTGGATAGTGTCTGAGAGTCCAGATCCTGGAAGATACTTAGTATCATTTCATCCAGGGAAGCCTCCAACACCTTGATTTAAATTAAAACTCATAAGGTTAAACAAATTCCTTATTGCACAAAGTGATGGTAGACATTAATTTCTGGTTTAGCCTGTGACACAGCTTATCACATATATAATGATTACTGTTTATCAGGATATTATTGTACATCTGAGTGACACAGTCACATTTAATTCAGGTTCAGTGAGGACCAGGATTTTAGATCTCAGAAAACCTTTTCTGGCACAGGCCTAGGCTAAGGGGAAAAAAAATAGCAACTTACACATCTTTTGTGGCTTCAGGGCAGCTGTAGGTCAGTATGACCCTAGAAAATTGTGGTCACTGGCCAGTTAGACCAGGTTTACTAGAACAGTGCACCTAAAAACCTGAGATAAAGCATCACTGAGCAGCATGAGATGAGAATCAAGTCTACCTTCCTTCTTCCCCTTTTCTTACCTTCTAGTATGTCCCAAACCATATCCAAGGCATTAATCTTCTCTGAACTGCAGCAATCTTCACTTTTCTTTGTACTAATGAAATCCCTTACATATGCTCTGTTTCTTTCCACATTACTTCTTTTAATTATTATGCAAAATTAATCTAGTAACTTCAGCATTTTCCCCTTTTTCATTTGTCCCAATTATGTTAATGTTAATTAATGTTAATTCCAGAAAAAAAAAAATATATATATACATCTGAAGTGCTTCAGACAGGCTGACACAAGAGTCCCTGGAGCTGATTTTAGGTGCTACAGACTGGGTTCACATTTTCCTGCCATAGTGCAGCACAAATTAAAACAAAGTCCCAACTGGCACAGACATTTGTCTTAGAGAACTGAAATTACCCTGTACTTTTCCAGGTACTGCCCTGGCTGCATCTGACACTGATTATATTCAGGCTTAGTTTATATGCATTTATTTCCCAAGCAGGGACATTAAGATTGTATTCAATCTTGAGTACAAAGAAGTCACAGCCATCAATACATCCTTGGTTAGTTTTTCACACAGTCCTATTCCATACCCATCCCTAAGAAACCACTTAATAGTCCCAGACTTCCTGCACTGCCCATATTTACATTGCATCATCAGCCTTTACTGAGCATGCAACCAGAAATGCAAGCACTGCTTTCTACATATAACTGTATTTCTTGACAACTGTATTTTAAATGCATTTAATCAGAAAGTTGAAAGATAAAGAAGTGGTTATTTATAATGCTTCACAAAATGCTCAGTAAATTGCTCAGAATCGGATCTCTGAAGGCACTGTCAAACAGGTTTACTTCTAATTAAATAATTCACTGTGAAGATTTTAGTGATTGCTGCGACTCAGGCCTGGAAGATGGGATGGCTGGAACAAATCAGTAACATGCAGTAAACTGTCATATACCATCTTCAAGAAAATGACAGAAGCCAGGAGAATGGGAGCAGAAGCATCTCAGAAGTAATAGTACCAAAGAAGAAAATATGCTAAACAGCACTGAGCCAACAATAAAAATGTGCAGTGACCAAAAGCAAGGCTGAAATTATTATTTAGAAATTCCCACTCAAAACACAAGATAAAACTCTCACTCACACACCTGATATTTCCAGACTGAGCAACTGTTCTGGAGCACTCTTGATTTTGGGTGTAAGGCAACTGGGAAGCAGACCACAGATAAAATAGGTCAACTGTAGCAGAGCTGCATTCTGCTGAAAACTCTACAAACTCTTCATGGAAAGAAGTGGATCTTCACCAGTTTGCAGCAGCTGAAGGCCCTTCTCTGCCATTTTATACATCTAAGATCAAACAGGTTTCATCATATGTTAAGGAAAAAGCATTGACAAGTAATTTACCAATTTAAGTTCATATTCAAAGTGAAGGTATGAAATCAACCTTTCATTGGGCAACTGGTCAGCCAGAGAAAGCATAAGCAAGTCATTCAGTAGAAGTGATAACAATCACCACAATGGCTCCAATGGAACTAAACAATTGAACCAAACATAAATTAGTTCATTTACTTGCAACATGAAAAGTGTGTCATTTGTGTCTGATGCAAATAAACCACTCCCAAGTGTACAGTCTAACTTTGTGTTAACCTGAAAATTTGTGTCTCCCTGTTGTATTCACTTTCTATACAGCTGAGGGAGCATTGTTTTGTTTTGGGTTTGTTTTTTTTTTAACTTTAAGAAAACTGTAATTATTTTAAGTTTTCCCCATAAGTATGAAAATTGAATCTCATTCCCCAGAGTTTACTGAAGTCACTGCATATTTACATAAATAAAGGTAGATTTATTGCTTTTAATGGAACAATATAAAAGTTGGCTGTTTCCTTCAGGTTAAATACCTTGAACAGTCATAGGCTAAAACATGAAGACTTGTGAGCTTTTTTCTTCTATCTAAAATAAAACTGTTCATCTAAATTCCAAATATAAAAGTTAAGAAAATCCTTCCTCATTTTTGTTCACTTGTAAAAATGTATTCACTTACTCCTGGGATGCTGCAGAGTATTTTACCAAAAAAAAAAAAAAAAAAAAAAAATTGTGCTGCAGTAGGACACAACAAACTGCATATCCAGTTCTGTCTGCATTTCCATCCACTTTCCACATTAAGAAAAATAACTAGTGCATTTCTCAGAGTAGCTTTCCAAAATGGTACTAGAGGGCAGGCAGTATTTTTGAACCAATGAGAGGAAAGCAAATTCTAAAGCCAAATATCTTCCCCTTAGGATAGTCTAAGTAATGTCCCATTAGGCCTAGGCCAATTACAGCTTCAGATATTATTGCTTAGGAATTATAACTTCATACCACAAAACGTCTGTTCTATTACTCATACAATAATGCATTGCATAGCTAAAAACAATTCTGGATCAATGGTCAATAAAGACCATCGAAAGAATGCAAAGGTGTATAATCAAGCTTTTATCTTGTCTTAGCCACTTCTAGGCAATTAATATTTCATTACATATATTAAGAGGGTTGTTTTTTTCTGAGTTTATTCCTAGTGTAGAATCCTCAAAAGTGAAATATTTGCCAGTGGCAATCTCTTTCATACAATATTAGCATATCCAATTCTTCCCTTGTGGGATGTTTCAGCATATAATATTAATTCACAATTAGGTAATGTACTCATTTTAGCAATCTCCTGTGTTCTCATTAATTAAAAACCTGGTACAATCACTTGTAGTTTATTCAATTTTACTTTGTTTGCTTTGCTTTGACTTTTTTATTCTTCTTTTTTCTTCCCCTATCTTGCTTCCAGAGTGATGCTGTTTTTTAGTGGAAAACTTCTACCAATGCCTGCCCCATATTCAGCACAGTATTCAGCAGTTATTCACATATATGAATCCAACAGCTTCAGAAAGGATGGTATTTTTTAAAATTTGCTATAGTTTACTTATCTATATAAATATAAATATAACTCTAATGTAACAATAATTTCGCTTTGCAACAGGATTTGTTCTATTGTCTTTTTATTTCACAATCCAAGGTTTGAAACCATTTCAATTTTCTTTCTTCTCAGAATGAGTCATAAAATTTCTACAAAATTGAATTGTTGCTGAAATTCTCAAGTGAGTTGTTCAAATTATGACCTGCTCACCTCCCTTTTACACAGATAATTGTGAGTTGTTCCTTAAATCTTCAAACAAATTTTGATTGAGGAAATTAAATAATCAAGTACAAGATATGAAATACTGGAGAATCATCCTTCAGTAGGTTTCACTACATGTTCAGTTGTCATGAAAAAAGAAAGGACTCATTGTAATGAATGTTACATACATAGAGTAGTAGATGAACAAAAATATAAAACTTGTGTTAGCTCTCAGAGGTTACAAACTCCTATTTCATAGTTACTGCTGGCCAGGACAGAGATTCTGGTATTAAACCTCAAAGTTTGAACAGAATTTTCTTTTAAAAAGGTCACAGCATTTTGTAACATTTTACTAAAAAGGTGTGGATTTTTCTTTTTCTGTAAATTAATGCTAATAGTTCTATTCCTCTCTATATTTAACAGCTTGCCTGTAGGATTTCTTTTGCAATACATCTTCTTGCCACAAGTTTTTATGACCAAACATTATATCAGCAGTTAAAGGATGGAACAAACTATATTAAAGATGAACTTCAATAGAATAAAATGTGGGTTTTTTTAAGGAAATTATCAGAGCAATAACTAATTTACACTCTACCAAGCCAGAAAGCAAGCCCCTTCAAAGAAAAAGGTCTTTGCTAAAATTTTTGCTTGTTGTAACAGCATTTTTTTTTTTATTTTCTTTCAGGATGCCTTTAAAACCAGATTCTGATGAATTAATATCAAACAGGCTGTTCCCATTTATTTCAAAAGGAATCTTGGAGTTTATATAATTATAACATATAGGTGACAGGCTGCCTTGTGTTTCAGAGAAAAAAATGTGGTTAGAGAAAAACTTGCAATGGGAGGCCAAAACAAAAACACTTATTTATTTGTGGCAACATTTATTTGTCAGATAAAAGGAAACAAGGTGGGAGACCAGATAAGAAGCAGAAGGAGAATGAAAGAAGACAAAGGAACATGGTGGTAGGTATTGCAAAAATAGTTGAGCCTGGAAACTCTACTACCCAGAAACTGTATGTTTCTGATAAAGCAGATGAGGCTCTAGAAGAGAAGCAAAAAGTTAATATGTGACTGGGTTGAAGAGAAAACAGAAATATGCAGACTGAGAGTTCCACCAAAAATCAAGTTCATCTTAAAAAATTGCAAGCCAGAATATCTCAGGAAAATGAATGAGAAACATAGGCATCCAATGATCAGGTGAAAACCAGGGAAGCAGTAATAGCAGTGTGTACTTTGGAGATATTGTGGACATCTCAGTAGCCATGAATTTGCAGTGTAATATGATAGAGGGGGAACATGAAATCCAAGTAGCAAACTCTGGCAGCTAATCACAAAGTAGAGAGAAAACAGTTCCCTATCAACAATCTACATGGCTCTGCTACAGCTGTCTCTGGATTATTTCATTAATTAAGGGTAACTTATTACCAAAATAATATATGCTCTGAATGGGGAAATGGGGAAAAGAAAAAAAAAAATATACTCTACATTACTGGGTTAATTTGGGCTGATTTATGGAACAGAGTGGGACAGACTTAGGAGAAAAGATTAAATAGATACAGTAAGTTTTGGGGGAACTAAAGCAAGCAGGTACAAACTGGCACAAACACTAGGAGCACAAAATGTCCTTGTAAGATGACAGGAGCAGAATCCACATATCTATATGTATTTTTAGAAAATTCCCTGAATTCTGTACAGGCAGCAACACAGCTCTGCTCATAGACCTCAATCTGGTTCTTATTTCAGCTCCACTAAAAACACTAAACTCTCCATGATCTCTCTTGGCAAGCAGTTCTTCCCCACCATCAGTAATTTGGAGATATCAAGAAAACCCCAATATACTTTTCCAAGGAAAGGAGGAGGTTTAGGGTGGAGAAGGACCACAGAAACAAATAAATATAAAGAGCTCAGTATTTATACTCATGAACATTGAAAAAGGAAGGTATTTGCTGAGCCTCCTCAAGCTGTGTCCCACAGGAGGTGGCCCCACCGGAGGTGGCCCCACCTGCCTCCTCAAGTACTGCTCAGCTTTAGCCAGACACATCTCAGAGTTTGAGTGTGGCTGCAGAGAACCATCAGCAGCTCTACTGTGCCACCTGCATGCCTCAACCTCTAGCCCAAAGTCCCAGATTCCTGTTCAGACTGAAATGCAGCCCTGAAAAGCAGCAAGACCACACTGGACTGTGATGAACTGAAGGCACTTTGGTTCAGTATTTTTTTCCTTGGATTCAGCTTTGCCTAAGGAGCTGCTGCAGGCTGTGTTCCCCTGCCTCCCTGGGCTGAATGCAGCTCCCCATAGTTGGCAGCACGTTGTGGGGAAGAGGACCTGAGACAGTTTGGGCACAGTCACGGCTGCTGCCATGGCAGTGTGGGCACCATCAGCTCTGCATGCAGGAGTCCACTGAAGTGGCTTCCTGCAGACTGTACAGGAGGCAGAAGTAGGTCATCTGTGAGTAGATAAAGGAAAAGCAAGACTGTGACTGTGCTGTCTAATGAACACAACAGAAGAAAGAGCTTCAGGAAAAATATCCCATACCAAAACAAACCAAAAACCCCCTAACAATAACACCACATTTTCAGTATAGAACAGGATCTTCCAAAGCTCACTTGCCATACAGCCTTGGTTAATTTCCATAGTCTCAAACAAGTGGTTTGTACTTAGCCTTACAAGTAAAGACAATGGTCTTTACATGTCCCTTAAAATGATGTTTGAATCTTAGGGCCAGAACTGCTAAATTTCCTCAGCAACTCTGTTGGGGATTGTAAACAGTGCTTCTCCATTATCAAAAAAAAAAAAAAAAAAAGGAAAGGAAGATTACTCTGTATCCATGGCTACATGACTACACACCATATCATCAATACCATGTCTCTGAGCAGCTGAGAGTGTCTGACATATTTTGGAATTTTAATGAAACCCATCAGGGAATATCTGATAGGTAAAACATTTGGAAATCAAAAAATCCAGGGAGCCATATAAAACTCAAGTGAGGTCTGCTTCAATTCTCATTTTTGTCACACCTTTATGTATTTTTAAGCACATTTCTACCTTTAAAGTTATCTCTGCCAAACCTGCTGTCAGAGCAGTTTGGTTATTACCCATTCCCAGCTGATGCTATCAAGCTGACCTGTGGTGAGGCAGGGCTGTCAGAGTAAGCGGATTCCAATGTACAGGAGTTGAAATAATAAATGACAGGGGCTATACACCAGAGAAAACTGTGATTATGTCATCACTCCAGTGCCCATTAAGCTCAGCAATTTCTAGCTATTTGAAAAACTGAGATGTCATTTCTGCAACATATAAGTGTTTTCTTGAATATAATAAAAAACCCACCATTTTAACACTGATTGCTTCTCAGGACCTAACTGGACTGTTATCTAAATAAATATTTCAAGAGGTTACTTACCTCTATCAGACTTTTAATTCATAATGTGAAGCTATATTGTTTTGGAAATGACAAGCACTCAGTGACTCTCTGTCTGCCAGTGACCACAGCATCAGGATTTGTACCAGGAGACTTTCCAAAGCCTGGGAAGTGCTCAGGTTCCTAAATCTCTCACTTTAAGAAACCTTGCAAGGACTGGCTCTGAGAAATTCCCACACTGCCCACCCTTTGAACTAGCACAGAAGTACAGCAAAACTGTACTTTTAGCACTTTTACTCTTCTTCTGCAACTAGACAGTGCAGTTAACTGAATTATCTGAACCTTAGATGGGTTTACATTTCATTTGAAGATATTTTTGGAAACCTTTTTTTTTATTTTTCCTGGAGTAGTTCTTCCTGCTTGAACTCATAAAACATATGGAAAAATGTAAAAGTGAATTTCACATCTCTGTACCAGAATGTGCTGCAAAGTCAGGGCAGAACTTAATAGGAAACTGCTGGGAGGCTTCCCACAGATTACACTGGGCTTTACATTCGGTCCTGAGAAATCCAAACCCTTCTTTTTCTACTCAGCCAACTTCCACTTCTAGTTTTGCATCAGAAGGCTCATGAAAAAGAGAACTCAGCCCCTACTAAAGTAAGGGAACCCAGGATAATCAGTCAGGGAAGAGATCTTAATACATAAATGCTCTTGGGAAGAAAATGTAAAGAAACTCTTTCATCTTTGACCCAGAGGCATTTAATGAACCTGGATGTTCATTACTACACTACTACTACTTCATTACAAACACAGTAATGTTTCTAATTGGAGAAATGTGTGCTCAAGAACCACCTGAATGTTCATTTATGAGCTATGACTATGAATTATTTGGAAATCTGTCTCAATGTAATGGAAAAAAAAAAATCCAGAGCAGGAAGCAAAATGCAAACCAGTTCTACTGAAAAACTGATGACAGAAATGCTACACAATGGAACAGAATGAAAGGACAGACTGCAGATGCAAAATACACTTACATCTTTCCAAAACCAAATAAATGGAGGACAGAAAATATTCAATGCTTGTACGCATTGATTAGGAAAGGATGTATATAAAAAATGCTTGCTAGTGTTTGTGGGAGGGGAAATTTTCAAGTAGCATCTCCCTGGAAGTGTTAGTTTTTATGTTAAAATAGAGATGATAAACTAAGCTTGAGAAATTTTAGATTTTAATCAAGATTGAGAGATAAGAAACTGCCTATTTAAAGTTGAGACTTCACTATCCCAAATATTTTCACAAGGGAAGGTTGCAGATAGCAGAAAGAGATTAAAAAATATTTTGATCTCTTTCTTTCTAATGTTACTGGCTTCAGCAAAGTTCTTCCTGGCTTATTCACTGCTGATGTGAAAGGAGAAGGATGCTTTTTTAAATTTAGTTTCTGAACACGTGTTTTTTCACTAAAAAGGTGAAATGTGTCTATTAATCAAGATTAATTTCATTCTGACCTGTTAATCCTCACTAGATTATGGGATACTTTATGTTCTTCTGTACTTACCTGTAACTGTCAGCTCTGAAATGCCACTGGGTCTAGAAAACAAATGTTTAAAGGAAAATGGTTTTGTATCTTGCTAACACTCTGTTTTCAACCAGTTTTATTAAGTTGAATATTATAGTATGGTATTTCTCCATTTTCTTGAGTTAAAGTGGTAACCCAGAAAAAGATAGTAACATCAGCAAGAAGAAGGCAGCCTCTTTTCTATGTTATTTACTGTTTATTTTCCAGCTGAGCCCACAAGAATGGCCAAACAGGTTCATACTTCTGTTCTTTGCACAGATCTTCAAGTTATTTCAATATATTAAGCAACCTACACAGTAATTGTGGAGGCCTTCTACTTCCTTTATATACTTTCTGTGTCAAGATCAAGTTCAAATTTTTAATCTTATGGAATACCAGTACACAGCCTCCAATGCAAATCTCCCCTAGTCACTACCCAGGAGATGCTGGTGCCCTAGAAACACTGAACCATTGATATAGAGCTAGTCCCATATTTCTTTAGTCTTAGCCTTGTTTCTATTTTATCATCTTCCTTTCCTTTGGTAAAAGTGTCAGTCTCCCCACTTACAGTCCATCAAATAGCTGCAAACATTTTCACAGCTGAAATATTTTATGTCTGAGTTTTACTGCAAAAGGCAACAATCCCCAAGACCACATTTCATGAAAACACAACTTCAAAGTATAGCAAATTTAATCCTTTCTAAATACTGATTTAAGAAAAAACTTACACTGAGACGTAAGGACAAGTAATAGTGAAGTCTGGATAATGAAATCTGCAATGACTCATTCCTCTAGTAAAATAGTCTCCTATAAGTGCTACACACTTCCTAAAGTCAATAACTTGTATCACTAGAAAGTTAAGGAAAACCACATTTATGTGGGATGGAGATAATCTGGATCTCAAATGAAATATGTGACTCATAATAAATGACAGTGATGTATTAGATTGCATTTTTTTCCTTCCTTCTTTAGTTAGTCAAAAATTATTACGATGTTTTTACTCTATTTTTCTCAAGAAATACCTCCCTTCCTCCTCATCTCCAACATTCTCCTTCTCCAGTTTACAAGTTAGAATACTGAGAATTGTACAAAATCTGTCTTAAAATTTACAAAAAATATAGTTGATTAGAAGAGCACTGGAAGAAATGAAGCAGAACTGTAACACACCTTTTCAATCACTAGAGACTTACACATACACACAGAGACCACAACAAATAATCCTGTTTCTGTTTCCTTGCTGGACAACCTCTTTCTCCCCAGCACAAGGACTCCATATGTGCTAAACTTCCAAGGAGAACCACTGTATCCTACCATTCTGTCCATGTTTTAGCATAGGAGTCCTACTAGGGGACAAGGGAATGCCTCGGTTCAAGACCTGAAAGCTCTTAGCACGGATGTGGGCACTACTCTCAGAAATCCCAGTATCTTAACAATCTAAGCATGTCACCTTCCAGAACATTAGCCATGCAAGGACATGAAGTTTATTAATAAATTCAATGCAATGTATGACAATAAGCAAAATGGATACCCTGAAAGACTTTGAACAAGAAAATCAAACAAATTCAGTTATGCTTGGCAGAAGAATTACCCAGAGTTAGACATAGCTCTAAAAAGACTTGACCTCTTTCTTCACTGCTTCAAAAACCTGTTGGGGCCCAGGGCAGAGCTCTGTAGAAATTCAGAGCCATTCCTCTGTCTGGGGACCCTTTCTTCATGATCTAAGTTGTATTTCTCTGCTCCCACTGTTAAATAGGACTCTCTGATTGTGATATTGCACATCTTTAAGTAGCTCCTCACCTTGTCTTCCAAAGTCTGCAGTTGGTATCGACATCTCTTTCCCTTGCTTTTGCTTTGCTTGCTGCCTCAAACATGTCTTTTGTATCATTTGGAAGAAGATGAGTCCTCCTATGATATTATCATGCTTTCATCCCCCAAGACAAAGGTCAAGCTGCTCTATTATTGTTCCTAGCTATTAATTGAAAAATGTATCAAGGACATCCCCATGACCTTCATGCCTGGAACATGGAGACAGTTTCTCTGTAAGAAGATAAACAGTTTGTGAAATAAAACCAGTCTTCAAATTTTGGGAACTAGTGCCAAAAGCTAACACCCATGAGAGCACCTCATTTTATTTTTCACCCTTAATATTTACTTGACTTTGGATTTGAGAAGAATACGTGCTCTTTAAAATGTGGTGTCTGTGTTCAGACACCAGATCTATTAACTGCATTGACAGAGTAGGCAGAAGGAACAAAGACCAGAGAGAGTAATCCTCCACTAATGGAAGATGTCATATCTCCAAAAAATCAATTTGCTGAGGTGACAGCCTCATCTGTTGCTTTTGGTGAAAGTCGCAACACCATGAGTAATAGTTTCTCAGAGCTGAATTACCTTCTCTTATATATGAAAATTAGTCACATCATAATTGAAGGCATTTTAAAGCTAGTATTTGACTGCACCCTGGCAACCCTTGGCCATGTGAAATAGTTTTTCCTAGTTGTGGGTTCTGGGACATAAGCTGCAAGAATCAAATACACCAACCATATATGTCAATGACCATCATAAGACTGAATTGGGACTGATTCTGTTTTCTGAAACAGATCTAGAGTGATGTGTCAAGTTAATTGCAGCCTCCTAGAACAAATAAGCATTAACAAAACACCCTTCATTTCTTTTAAAAATCTAATTTCAATGTTATTGAAGTATTCTCAGAAATTTCTGTCCTCTAATGGCAGAGATCCCAAAATGCATCGCACAAAGGGCTAGTGAGACTCTGTAAACTTACTTACAGCATGCAGCAACTTCAATAAATTAAGTGGTTCATGTATGTTAAAACTGGCTTAATGTACATGCTGAAGTTTAGTAGAAGAGTGCCACAAGAGAATCAATTAATGGGAGTCTATTCAAAGGTGTAAATTAAGACAGCCAACCTTAGTTGCTTTAAAAAGCTTCTTGACAGGCAAGTTAAGTTACTATGTAAATTCCATTTCCCACTGGTAGAGATTAAGTGATATTAGAACATCTAAGTGAATCAAATTATTTAAGAATTTAAAGTTTATAAAAAGTCCTGAGTATAACTTAGACATCAACTCTTTGTCTCAGACCTGAATGTTTTTAAACAAGTAATTTAGAAATTAATAATCAGTGTGTTTGTTGATTCTTCATTTTTGTTCATTTTGTGAAGCTATTTTTTTTCATATATTTAAGTTACTGTGTTCCTCTGTACAAAAGAGGGAAGAGCTGCTATTTGGTCAGGTGGGACACACAGCTGCTTGGCCACTCTTCCACAGCACATCACACAGCTGGGAAGCTGAAGGAGGATTCAGTCTCCTGAACCTTTTAATACAGCTGCCTCCCAAAAACATATTTGAAATAAACCCAGCAGATGCAGAAGTCAGACATTGCACTGTTGATGCTATTGTAAATCACAATGAACACCCTAAAGAATTGTGGTCAAATGTTTATCATGTCAAAAGAAGGGATTTGGGTTGATAAGAGTTACTTCTGTCTTTGACACCTGTAGACTCTGTCTTTCCAAGATTTATGTCTCAGATTTTATTTGCCTGCAGTCTCTGACCTCTTAATTTAGAGCTGTCTTAGGTGACTATATCTCATTGCAAGACAATTCCTGTGACAGGAATGTGATGCTATCCTTCTGTTTTGCATAAGGGATTATTTTCCTAATTTGGGGTTTGGAAAGAGGATAGCAACTAGTAAATCGCTTTGAATGAAAGCATCCTTGGATAAATCCTGGAAAGCACTATGGATTGAGGAACCTTTGGTCTTTCCAGAGACTCTTCAGCACATGGAGAGAAGCCAAATAATTATTTTTTGATTCCCAATACTGCTGTGCATTGGGTCAAGAGAAAGTGGGTGCCTGCAAATAGCCAGCAGCACTCAGAGAAGACTTTAAGAGCAATGCATGAGGAAAGTCTCTGTTCCATTAACATTTTCACCAGGTGTCAATGATTTATCAGTCACTTTCTCTTTTAGTGCATTCCCTCTGGGGGCAAAATCTCTCCCCTCAACACCTAAATGCTTGTGAAACACTTCCCAAGTATGTCTGGAAAGAAGACAGTGGGAACTTTTATAGTGAGAAATTTCTTTTCTCTCCCAAGATATTGGTTCATCCAAAAACCCAATGTTTTTTCTAACAGAAAGCCTTAAGATTAGTTTTCTTCCCTCCCTAGAAATTATAAAAATATTTCTAAATTTATTTAGAAATTACAAAAATATTTCCCAGAAGTGGGGAATGGGAGATTGTTTTCTTCATCAAAACAAAGTTTTAGTGCTTTAATTTGACATTATTTTTTACTGTTTTATTAAGCTGACTATTAACCACTGCAACTATTTTTAATATTAAAAAGCTACATAAAGTATTTTGATAGATAAGCAACAAAATCCTTAAATTTAACTTACTGGTTTTTTAAACAAGTCCCTGTCTTAAAATAAAAAAATATTATATATTTCATATGTGAAAAATTTTCACAAGGTAGGAAAAATAATCTGCAGGTATAACCAAGCAAGCACATATAGGCTCCTCTGAATAATGTCTCTTTTCCCAACTGTTCTTTGAATCCATTCCTACCTATCCTAAAGGCAGATCTTATTCATGTCATACAGTTCAGCTCTAAAAAAACCTGTTTCAGGTTTTTAAAGCTGAAAGTGGGTGATCTAGTCATGCAGGCTGTCAGATGTTTAGGATGTCTAAAAACAAGCCTGATCTATGCAAGATTTTTAGGCTGTGTCTTTAGTTAATGGAAAATTAATATCAGCCATACAGAGTGTTGGTTCAAAAACACCTTGTCTAAAATATATGGGATTAATTATCTTCAAGACTTGCCTACAGGCTGACTATAGAGCATGACAGGTAAATAGGTCAGACTAGTTGAATAACTCTGAGATATCTAAAGTTATAAGAGACTAATGCCTTCTCTCCTTCTCAATGAAATTAATGAAAACATGGAGGATTTCTTAATGATATTTAAGTAAGATTTTTAATTCCTAAATAATTTTAGGGTTTTTTCCTGCCTTATATTTTTAACAATGTTTATCACCAACAAAACAAAGCTTTTGTTTTCCTAAATCATTTCACTTTATTGTTTGAACTTGGCATCACCCAT
This sequence comes from Parus major, assembly GCF_001522545.3. NCBI lineage: Eukaryota > Metazoa > Chordata > Aves > Passeriformes > Paridae > Parus > Parus major. The sequence continues at coordinate 36,697,390 of NC_031769.1, read as the reverse complement.
CAAACCTGGTTGAGCTGTCACACTGTCATCACAGCACTCTATGAGAAAAAAAACAGGAGAATATTGCTGCCCCCACTTCATGGAAGAAGACATGAGGGCATATATAGATGGAATGGTACTCTAGGTCTTCCAAACCCTTGAAAAATTATTGATAGAATACCAGATTGTGAGTAAACTGTTATTAGAAACAGAAAATAAAATTAAATAGTAGCCCAGAAGACATCCCCCCATGTAGCTATATAAAGATTCTTAACTGAGGAGTTCATGGATTCTTTTTTCAGTACTGCTTATTTTCTGATTATGAGTGATCTCTTAAATATGCACGCTTGTTAAATATATTTATGTAGCAAATTATGTCAAAACAAGTAACATAATTCTTAATCAATGCAAACCTGGTTTTCTCCTTGCTTTTCAGTCCATCAACATAACAGAAGAAAAACAGCCTCTATTAGATAAATCAAGCATCTGAAAAGTAAAGCCAAGTCAAAAGTAGCAGAAAGAGTGCATCTTCCACGTCTAAGCTGTCAACCTTTCAGTCTCTGTTCTCTGAAAGGGAGCACAAGAACTGTCATTTAATAGTCAAGGGATATTAGCAATGAAAGCCCTATCATTTAAATAAAAATAAGAGTTGTGAAACTGATGTTGCAGCTGTATGATCTCCAGTTAAGTTTTGTTTTGTATGTCAAGCAATGATATTTCATTCAGCAACTCCAAACCAGGTATGAATGACAAAATTCAACACACCTTGTGTTTAGACCTCTGGCAAGAAATATAGACTGAGTGGGTATGTGGAAGGCGCCTCAGTGCCTGACACAGAGCTAGATTTAGAATGCCTTCATTTGCTGGCTGACCCAGCAGAACAGCACCTCAGTGGGCTGACAGTCTTTTTTATATCTCTGCTCTCTCGATTATAACGTCACATCCCATTTAACACTCCAAATTCACAGTCATTTACGGACACCACCCAAGCCTAGGCAGTCAGCTGAAAGGATACAACTGTCTGGTTGTTATTATTAGCCATCAAAGTTCTGAAACATTGTCATCTTGTGGCAGGTCGAGGACATAGCAAGGGAAACAGCTGATCTCCAGGGTACTTCCCTGGCCCTGGAAACAACCAGCAGGCCTGGGGTAATTTCGAGTGTGAGGTACACGTAGAAATTCCTGCAGGGGAGTTTCCCCAGTGCCACAGTGTGGGCAGACTGGGACAAACTAAATCCCAGCTGGCTTACATTACTGGATCAAGTCTTCAACTTGTAGCGCTGTGTGTTCATTCCAGGTGTAGCAACGCTCATTAAATACAAAACAATTTAGCCATTAGACCCACTTGCTTTTTCAACTGAGGAAGTACCAGCAGTTTGCATATTGGTAAGTTGCTACATATATACCTTGCCAATAAAAATTAGACCTGACAGAGGTTAAAAGTTGAGTGATAGCCACTCAGGGCTTATAACTGCTGTACCATCTTACATTTTCTTCCTTGGTTTTAGGAGAGATCCTACTGGAATAGGTCTGCTATCTTTGATTTGCACTGTCACATGCCTTCTTCCAGAGCATCTGAAGGACATGCTAAACTCAGCACAGTTCTTCCCAGAGATTACACTGTGTGCACTCATTATCCAATAGAACAGTGTGTCACCTAACCTTGAGTCATCACTGAGTCAGTTTTAGCTCTTCAAGATCAGTGCCATAACTTTCTACTCAAAGTTCCTGAGTCATACAGGAGGAAAGGAAAGAGAAGACACAAGGAAACTTCACTTTACACAAACACCTATTGATATGCCTAGGCTAGGGGCACATCTGTCAAGGTACGTGTAGACACATCTGGCTGCATAGAGAAGGAAATAGTCAAATATGCCCAGCAATATAGTAATGCAGCTATTCAGATCTTAGAGCATATGTCTGGATTCAGCAAAGTTGATTACCAACATCAGACTGTATGTCTCCACTGCATATGAAAACCCAGGTTTCAGCAACATGTGTGTCTGCCTTCTCCCGTTGCCAGATCTTTGCTAACACGTTTGTAGTAGAAAACAGAACTTGCACACACCTCCAAGCTCTTTCCTATGAAATCAAATTACTTACACTAAAAATGACCTCAAAGCATCACTCTGGATTAAAATAAGTACTTGAAGGTTTTCCTGTTTCCTAAAGAGTCAAGCCCAAGGCCATTTGGTTCACCTGGTAACAGACAGGAATTTCCATTTTCATATGTCACCTGATGGTGGACTGTGCATGGAAGACTCACAGGAAAACTAATGATAGCCTCTTGATATGTATAAAGTGAATAAATTCCTTATTCTGTCTGAGAGGAAAAAACAAGAACCACCACCAAAAAAGGTGGTGAAGGTTAAATCAAAAGCTGAGCAATATCAGTAGAGAGAGGTCCAGTAGAGAATGAAAGCAAACGCATATAGCTGTTTTTTTTCCATTGCAGATACATGTGGGCATGTGTATGCACAAACTGACACACAGAAATATCACAGAGAACGCAACAGAAAGCCAAAGGCAGCTAGTCATCATATGACCCTGACCCGAAAGAAACCCAGGAAGGCTTTGTGAGGGGAATACAGACTGGAAAACAAAGGAGTATGGGCAGGAATCATAAGAGAAAAAATGTTCCACTTTTTGGTTTCTGCTGATCTGGGAATCAAGCTTCTATATACATTAATAAATACGTTTTATTAAATCAATATAATATTGTCGTCTATCTAAAGATTTCATCCCAACAATAGCAACATGCAGAAAATTAAGTTTTTGCTAAATGCTGGGACTGCAAAAGGCAGAGTTGTATCACATTTAGGTTCATTTCTAAGACTACTAAACTGCGAGGAACATAAGGCCACAGTTTTGTGCTAATCAGGGTCAGACTGGACTTCCTGAGGTCATTCAGCCACATGACCCTGACCTGGATTAGGAAGGTAGGCAAAAATTGTTTATGCCACTCTCAATAGAGAAGCTATATCTGGCTATGAGTAACATCAGAACTGAGAGTCAGATAATATCAGAGCTGGCATAAAATCTAGTGCATAATTGCCTGCCTTAAAAATCCCTTGAGCACACTGGAAAAGTCAGGGTTACTTTGAACCAGTTCTGTGCCATACCATATGGCTGTGACATTTTAAATCCTGCATTTAAATCCTGGTTCTAAACCATATTTTCTATTCCTTGCAGCCACAGCCTAAGGAATAAAAGAGCAGGAAAACGCTGCAAAGATAGCAGCCAGCTAAGAGGCAACATTAAAGCAGAAGTACGCCTCAAATCCCATCCCTCTGTGGGGTTTATTGAATATAAATAGAGTAGCAGGAACAGAACTGAGATGCCTCAAGCACTCCTGTATCATGTTTATTATCTGGCATGATGCACATTTATTTATTCCACATAAAACAGAAGCTTTAATGGGGGGAATGAGAACATCTTCAGTCTGCCCACAGTAGTTAATCCCAGGTTCAAATCACTTCAGAAAGATGAGAAAAGTTAAATCCTTCCCATCATCACCATGAAGTCTGAGCTATAATTAGTAGGTGAACGATTAAAAGAGGAATGAGATGGAGTGAGCACTTCCAGGGATGCTCCATATGAAGCCCAATTCAAAAAGCAGCACTGGAGCATGCTTACCAATCAGTCACAGAGGGAAGCTAAATGAGAGGGAAGCTAACAATCAGAAGCCAGCTCAGATCTCAGCCCCACAGGGAGCTCCACTGTGACTGCATTCTGCACATGTGCCCCTTAGATATCACCAGTGTGAAGCACCATGAAGCAAGACTACCAATCCAAATTTTGGATCTATTGAGAGCACCAGTGAGGTGGTTCCTCAGTTTCAGACTCTTTGGGACAATAAGAGCCCAATGCCTGGATGAAGGCAGAATGAAATGCAGACACTGCCTGCTGCAGTCCTAGAGAGCCACCAGCTCTTCCCTCTAACTGCAAAATTGCACTGTGGATTGTTGCCTATCGTGGCTACCTTGTAGCATTGAGGTTATGTGTTTGGGTATGAGAAGGTAGATACTTCATAATATCCCAGACAAGTCTCTGGTGTAAAGTCTGTCACGACTAATAAAGTTTCACCACAGGGGAATAATGATTCAAGGAGTTTCAGGACTGGGGGAAGCAAAGGAGAATGTGTTCATTGCTTAAAGGACAGTCTAAATGTTATTTTCCCAAGGCCATTTATTATTATTTTTTTTCACCCATAAGGGTCATACTACTATAAATGCTGTCTCATATATTTAGAGGCATAAAAGGTGACCGGCCCCTACTTAAATGAATGAAAACAATGTTCCTTTCTAATCAGATTTTAAAGGAGATCACTAATCAGCAATTTTTGAATGAGGAACTGTAGCCAGCTAATCCATATCCTGTGATGCCTTCACCTTCCCATTTACCTTCTCACTGCCATTGCTCACATGGTTATTTAGCCGATCAGATGCTGAAATGTTGGGTTGGCATTTATTCAAGCAAAGTTAGCATTTTTATGCAGATCAAGGGAAAACACCTAAACAGTACTAAAGCAAGGAGCAGATGTCTGCAGTTTATCTTCCTTGATTTAATTTCAATAGAATTTACATGAGGTCCTGTTCATATTCAGGTTATCACATTAGGGAGTCTGGGCTTGTGGTGAAGATTGAGAGATATTTGAGAAATTTGTCCAGCATTTGCAGAGGACGAGCTTACAGATACGAGCAGAGAAATCATTGGAGTGGAGTTCCTTCACTCTTCCTGAGCTGGAAAGGACAGAGCAGACTGCTTTTGGGTTAGGTTCAGAGTGGGTACTCTTTTCATGTATCTCATCTGATGCAACACATAAAACTTCTGTATTAAGGTTTTTTAAGGTATTTAGCCTTTAAACTGTCTTAGCTAAGCATCTCTAAGGGTTAATATTTTGGCTTATCTTGGAGGGGAATTTTAATGTCATTTTCTTTGATTAATTTTCTGAACAGCTGTTAGCCACTACAGTTACAGACTCCTGAAGGAGTTAGGATACTAGCTGTACTTCCCCTTCATAACTCTTGCACTACTCTCTCAAGGCCTTGGATCAGATAAAATCTTATTGTCTTCACTCATCTCCAATGCTGGAAGGGAGGCTGAGAGGTCAGGATTATATCTTTGATCCTCTCATTCCTCTGGAGAATCATGCTACTAGTAGCAAAGCAAATGCTCATCTTTTTTGGAACTGATATTACAGACTTGAAAGATGGCTGCTATCCTGGCTGCTCCAGCAATTATTGAAGTAGACTTGGTGTCTAGAGTCCTTTCAAAGGCAGCCCATCAAATGATATTTCACTTTCCAGGTTAGAAGTTAAGCATATAAGTATAAAATGGGCAAGAACCAAGAGATGCTACCACAAAGCAGGCAAAATGCCATCTGTCAGTGATGCTCAGCATCTCCAGGAGGCAGTGGTTTCTACTTCATGCCGAGTTCAGAGTCCTGTGAAACTGGAAAGCGATCGATATCCCTTCTGTGCATCAGCCCTGCTGTGTGCAATTCGGAGTCTGGCATCCTGCAGTACCAACCCATGATGGGGACAATCTCCACAGCAGACAGATGTGCACTTTTACAGTCCAAACTTTAACAGGTGAATGTGCAGAACAGGGAAGCTTTCCAGTGCAAATCCAGTACGAGTCAAGGTAACCAAGCACGCAGACAAAGAAACATTGTGCATTCCTAGAGCGTGCTGCTCTCTAAGACTGCAGAACACACAAGGTGACCCTCCTTGGTGGGCATGCATTATGTTCAATCTGTCCATTTGTTCTTCTGTCAAATGGGTAATTTCCTAAGAGCTGGCCTTTAGTTTTTCTCTTGCCAGCGTGTTTCTTGTGTGGTATATCAGAGTACCAGTTCTGGAAGAGCCAATTACTTTCATTTTACTGTGAAAGAAGACACAGAATAAGTGCAGTATCACAAGTGCTCTCACTCCACAAGCAATAAATGACATTAGATTTCAGACAAGGTATACTGTTTGTTCAAACCTCAGAACAATTTTTATTTACTCTTGCACTAGCAGGCCCACTAGAAACACATACTAATTTAGGTTAAAGAAAAAAATTATTTTTTTATATAAAAAATAAAATAATTTTAAGAAAAAAAAAATCAACTTTTGCATTAGATCTTAGTTGCCATCTGTCCAGGCCATTGTAATTCAAATGTTTTTTTCCTTCCTCATCTCAGACAGAGTTTTTACTCTCAAGTACCTGTTGAGGAAAGAGCTTTTACTTTCATTAATATATATTTATTCATGTGTACATGAACATATGAATTTGAAAATACAGGAACATTATCCACACTTAATCAGACTGTGCACTTTAGTCATCGTGCTGCTATTTTTAGCCATGAGTGGTCATTATAAAAAGCCTTTTAGCACAATCTTTTAGCTTATTAAAAACTGTGTCATAATATATTTACTGCTGCCTAGTCTACAGGAATCCCGAGACTGGTAATCAAGAATTTCACACCTGCAGTTAAATTATGCACCACTAAGAGAGGATGTGTACATTTGAGACTGGACTTTAGGCTTTCAGTGAAAGACTGATTTCATCCCCAAAACTACTTCTAGTCCAAAACCATGATAAGTGGGAGAAAGAAAGTATTGTTAAACATAATGTGTATGAGGGAAACAATACAAAGAAAGAACTTGCCCAAGATTTCAAAGGAAAGCATGAACAAAGGAAAGCTGGTAATTGAACCCAAATGTTCTAAAACACAGTTCTGTTGCCTTAGTAGTAATGCTTTATTAATTTTATGTTGCCTTTAATTCTTTTCACTTCACTTAAATATTATGGTGACAGCTGCCTCACAGAAATCAAAAAATGGAGGAAAAGCAGGTGTCAAGAATTTCTTGAAAAAAAAAGCAAGCAGAACAAGAGATTTTCACTTTCTCCAGCAGACTTGTCTGCTGTCTTCATCATAACATCACACTACTTTGAGAGTTTCCACAGTTCTTCTAAATAGATAATTTTTATAATTGATAGTGTTACTGTGTAAAGCAATATGCTGCTGAATTAAAGATTAAGCCAAAAGTAAGCCCTGAGTCAGTGTGAAAGGATCCTGTTTATTATAAGGGTAATTTTACCCCTTAATACCCCTTAAGAGTAAAAATATTTAAAGTCCAACTAATGACCTTACAGTAAATTATATTCCCAGAAGGGATGAGTCTTAATTGTTGTACCAGAATAGTCCACCTCAATCATTTTGAAAGAGGAAAAACTGGAAGATCTGTACACATTTTAAACAACTCCATTTCACCTAATATTTTTCTTTGTAAATTTGCAAGCTGGCAATTTATACATGTTCCCAATGTTTTCTTCATTAACAGGACAAAGAGAGAACTTCTTTCTTATTCAACACAACATCCAGCTGAAATCCAGCACTCAAGTAGACAGCAGAGAGAGGAAAGAAATAAGCAGCCCAGGAAAACTGCAAAGCACTAACCTTAAAGTACAGCTGTTTAAAGAAACAGTTTATTGTCCTGGCAGAAGGCAGAAAATTATCTGAGTGCTATCCACTGGCATTCCCAGAAAGTGTAGTATTAAAGGCTTCACTGACCTGGAAGAGAGGAAACCCAGGCTCTGGTCACAGACCAGTGGGGCTGCGTGACCTTCTGTTCTGCACTTGGTTCTCCTGACTTAACACCAATACCTACATGTAAGCTAGTCACTGCAAAGTTTTGAGAAAAAATGAACTCATCCAAACTAAATGTCTCAAATATGGCCACAAAAACCCATCCTGAAATTGCTTTTCTTTCTCTCCATTAAGTAGAAAAAGACTTCTTGGCAGCTTGCTTAGCTGAGAAGGTATAAACTCAGTGAAACAAATAATGCCCCAGCCTCTTCTTCAGACTTCTTTAGCAAGTAGTGCATTTGTCAGTCATGTGTCACTCCCACTATAGTAAGATGTACAGGAAAGAAAGACACTGAGCTGTTGGAGAAGGATTGGAGGAGGTCCACTGAAGATGATCAGAAGGCTGCAGCATCTCTCCCATGAAGAGAGCTGAAAGACAGAGAGCTGGGGCTGTCCAGCCTGCAGAAGCAAAGGCTTCTGAGAGACACTTATAGAAGCCTTCCAGTACCTAAAGGAGGCTAATAAAAATAACACAAGGCTATTTTTTACCTAGACCTCTAGTGACATGACAGAGGGCAAGTTGAAGAAGAGAGATCCAGGAAGAATACATAAGGAACGTATTCTTTACAGTAAGAGTGGTAAGACACTAAAACAGGTTTCCCAGTGAAATTGTGGATACTTTATAATTGGAAATGCTCAAGGTCAGGTTGGATGGGACTTTGAACAACTCAATTTAGTGGAAATGTCCCTGACCATAGAAGGGTTATTAGAAATAGATGACCTTTAATTGTCCCTTCCAATCCAAACCTTTCAATTTTTCTATGATTAATAAAAAACCAATGTCTTAACACACCACCAATTCAATCAAAATTAATGGTCAAGATAACATTCCTTTTAGGCCTGGATTTGTGATGTTTTTGATGTTTCATCCCAATATTCCTGCCCTCATGAACTCCTCTCTTTGTGATATAAATATGTAGCATTACTGTAGCATGTGGGAAGGTTACTCATGGCATGGCATGGCTATTTTAGTTGCTATATATTCACATCTCATTGCCTTGCAACACTGGTTTTGTTAACACATCTCTGGTATTGATTTTAACAGTTGTGCACATGTTCTTAAAGGCTATTTTAGTACAAGGCCACTTAAAGCTTTTGAAGTGAATCAGTTCCCTTGAGTAGTCACAGTTTACAGGCACACAGGAGGCATGACAATTTTGCCAGCTGGATTTGAAGCAAGGAATGGAAACAACACTTTTCTGTAATTTAAATAAGGACTGACCCCTGATAATTATTTATAGATCTCAGTCATCTCGTATGAATGTGTTCTCTGTTTTTCAGGTGTGATACCTTTCATATGAAGAAGGAATATGGTCCTGATCCATGCTCTGAATTTGAGCTGCCCAACAAGCATTGACCAGAGCTGAAAAGGCAGAAACAAGAAAGTATGGTCTGAAAAACCTTGCCAATGCATCACTTAAGGAAAACGTGGATCCTGTCCCTAATTTGCCCTATCTTGAAACAAAATCTGTAAAATCTTGTACAGCCTTGGAGTAATATGGAAAAAGAATCCTGTGGCCAATGTATCTCTAGGCCAATAAAATATCATCAAAACTATTTGAGAATTCATTTGAAGACATGGCATATTTGAGTTGGGAAAAACTGTTAAAGGTCAAAACAGTTTTTACGCCATTATTAAAATAATTTTGGGTTTAAACTGACGGTTGTCTCAGCATTTACCTTTCATTTTGTCTCATTTTATTTTTTTAGCTTTTCTCAAATTATCTCCAATGAAATATTCTAAGCCTTCAGATTTTTAAAATTATGAGCAATGTCCCTCTTAAAGAAATCATTTCAGGTCAGTGTGAATGGAATTTTTTTCAGTCAGTGAACTGAAAAATCAATTATTCCAACAGCCACTGCAGTGCACAACTCAAGGGCAATGGTGAGACCAGAAGACAAATTGGGAAAGAAGAACTGACTTATCTTGCCCTAATACTTTTCAATATAGTGCTACCAAACTTTTTTTAAAGATTCCTTGTTAAAGCTTTCAGTTGAGTCCCATATCTTGCTCAAACTTTGCTGAGGTTGGTGTTAACAAAAATGAGTAAACAAAAACAGCGTAAGAAAAATGAAAGCAAGAAAGTTCCATGTCATGCTTGAAACTAAAAGCTGAGAAGTGTATAAATACATTTTTATTATTTATTTGAACAAGAAGCCACCTTGAAAAATATTTTATCAGTATTTAAATATTTCTTCAGATGCATAACCTTCTCCTACCTCTTCTTTTTTTCATCTCATTTGCTATAACTAGCTTGGGAAAAATATAGAGGATATAACACATAGCTACAAGACGGTCAATATTGTGATTACAGTGATTTATAGCACTGCAGAAAAACAGAAACTTTGTTAACATGTGAGTTCTCCCAACAGCAACTCAAACCAAATCTAAATATTTTGTTAAAAAATATAGGTAAGGATAGCAATTCTGTTTTCTCCTCTTTCTGTACACAAGGTCAAATGAAAAAAATACAATTCCCATCAAACTCAAGATCCAATCTTGCATACAATAGGTCACCTAGTTCTGTGTGCACCAATAATATATTCTGTTATCAAAACATTTTGATATTTAGGGGGGAAAATCTATTTCTAATTTAATTTTTCACTTCTCATTATTTCCCTACTTCTCTACAGCAAAACCTAAATTGATTTCAGTGTAGGTGCAGTAGCCTGAGAACTAGTCAAGATCTGTGTCTATAAAGTGGTAGGATCACATGAAATTTGCCATCTGGCCATAGGGCATAAATGTGGAATTAGCATCATGTTTTAGCACTTGTGACTCCCTTGCTTAGATGTATTTGCAAAGAGTTTGACATTCTGCAACAAGACTTTGAAGTAGTCTTCTTCCATAATCCTGATAAAGACGAAAATAATTGAGGTGCCAAAATTAAGTGACCTAATTCTCATATGGAAACATTGTTTTCCTACTGCCAACAAGACTTGTCTGAAATAATTTTTGGATACTGATTAAAAAAAAAAATCTAAGGCCAATGAACAACCTTTATGAAGAAGTAAAGGAAAAGGATAGTAAATTAATTTCCATTTAATTGAGGATCAATGTCTTTTGCCTTTAAGCAACACTACTTGAAAGTCAGTCTGTTGCCTGAAAGGAATGTGCTTTTTATTGTTTGGCATAACTCCAAGGCTTGTTATAACTACAAAAACTGGAAAAAATTAAAAACTGTTTCTGATTCTTTTTAGTCTGTTTACTTCTACATTTGCATGCGCTCTGTGTATCTTCAGTTTCATTGTTTTTCATGTTTCTGTGACTCTTTCACATTGTAATAGCAGAATGAAAATCGTGACTGTAAAGCCCTTAGAATTTCCAGAGCTACCACAGAGTAGGAGTTTTATCTGATACTACTTTTAATGCTTTCTTTATTAAATGAATATATTTCAAGTTGATAGGTCTTTTTAAATCCTTCTGCTCTGATAATCTGTATTTCTGATTATCTTACACATAAGTACCAGCTTGAATTTTTCAAAGTGAAACCTCATTTTCTTATTTTCTGCAAAGCTTTGCAACATGCAGTTTTGGATTTTCCCACTGATGTTGAGATGAGGATTTATATGACATTTCTAAGTTCTGAGAGTGACTTGATTTTCTTCTTCAAACTCCTCAGGTAACTTGTCTTCTTTTAAGCAATCTCTTTCACAGCTCAGTTCAGCAAAAGCATTTAAGTACAGGTTTAATCCTGAGTGAAGGAAAGTACATAAATATGTTAATATGACTGCACATCCTAAAGCTAACACCAAAAGGTGTGACCATTTTATCTCCTTTTGACTTCAAAAGACCAGTAGTCCAGATATTTTCAGAAAGGCAACATATTTCATTTAATAAAAAATAATATTAATAAAAAAGTCTTTCCTCAATCTTAAGATTCTGCAAAAGCCTATTCCCTTCTAACTATTATCCCATCACATATGACAATAAAACTAAATAGTTTCCATGGTTTTGGCAATGAAATCTTATTCTTTCCATTTGATAAAGAGAACTCCATACTTAAAAATAATACTCAAAAGTCTCACTGCTTAATGTATTTAGATTCACCATCCTTAGTAGTCAGGGCCAGCTAAGAATTTTCCAACAGACTAGAATTCTGCTGGAAAACAGTTTCAGGGATGAAATATGCTGTCTTTGGAAGTCCCCTTCTCCCCTGCCTGTCCCAGCAGGACCCAGCCCTTAGCTGTGTCTATGGGACTGTGATGAGAAGGAACAAGTTCAAGAGGAGTGGTGGGAAGTGCCTGCCAAGTCTCATGATGGTAAGCAGAACTGAGAGCAAAGATTAACAAAAACTTTGGGAACCAACTATATTTCTAAGAGCCAGGTGGAGTAAGCCACCTGCAACACTGCTCTGGTTTCAATGAAGCAGCAGTTTATGATGTTAATTTCCTCATTCTTCTTTACTTACAATGTCAGGATCACTGAAAAGATAGTGCACACTACATTTTCATCTGCAAATTGACCCTAGAGTTTTTCAATTCCTGTCAAAATTATTCCCTTGTATAAGAAAGCCAACAGCCTTTTTCATTCTAGATCAAATTTAGCAATGCTTCATTCTTTAATGCAACATTTTTATGCCTCAAGCATCATAGAATCATTGAATACTTTGGGTTGGAATGAACCTTAAAGATGATCTCATTCCAACTTCCTTGCTCTGGGCAGGGACACCTCTCACTAGACCAGGTTGTTCAGGGCCCCATCCAGCCTGACCTTGAACACTGCCAGAGATGGGGCATCCACAGCTTCTCTGGGAAACTTGTTCCTGTGTCTCACCACCCTCACAGTAAAGAAATTCTTCCTAACAGCTAATCTAAACCTACTCTCTCTCAATTTGAAGCCAGTCCCCATTGTCCTATCACTGCATTTCCTGATGAAGGTCCCCCTTCAGCTTCCTTGTAGGCTCCCTTCAGATACTGGAAGGAACCTATAAACAGTAATAAAATATGTACTATTATAAAACTCATTTGTAAATGTATTAACTCTTTCAGGTCCTAGCAAACTCTCCTTTCATTTCTACTAGGATCTCTGCTTGATTTTTCTCCAGCCTTTAGAAATTAAATATAACCACTGTTTACAGTATCCTGCATTTCTGGATGTGGATGGCATTCCTATTTTAGGATGGACGGGCAATTCAATGTTTGTATTTCAGGATCCTTGGGCAAGTCCCTACTGTTATTTACAGAGCATTTTTGTTAAGTACATTTGTAAGTGTCATGCTGAATAATGGCTATTAGGGTTAAATGTGGTATGACATTTGGAAACATTGCAAGCTCAGAACCTTTCACAATTAATAATACAGGGGGAAAAAATCATAGAATGCTTTATGGCACTGTGCATTTACTGTACATCTATGTTTGTGCTGACTGCATTTATCTTACATTAGCATGGAAATCATGCCACTAATGAGATACGGTGCATTTTAAGAAACACCAACAATGATATCTGAGAAAACCCAGAATGTAAATTCCACAATCCACTGCCAAAAAATAATAAATTATACTGTTCATATTTTTAAATGTCATGTTGCAAAGGTATTTTGGTTTCTTTTCTTTTCTGTCAGCATTGTATGAAATAGTCTGTGCTGCTGATATTACTTGGCAATGACTGATGTTCAATGATCATTGTTCCTGCAGTACATCTGGGAATTCAGAAATTCAGCAGCCAGAATCTGATTAGCTACATTTAATCATCAGGAGCAGCAGTTCTAGGAATATTTGCCTAGTCCTGCTAGCTCTGTCTTGTCTCCATCTCCACAACAAAAAGGTTTCCCCACCTACAGCCTATTTGCTCACAGCTAACTCAAGGGTGAGTTATCCATAGGACTCTTGGCATCACCTCTCCAATGATAGAGGATTATTTCTTGATTTGCCTTAAAGCAAAGCTGTAACTTTTCCAGACTGGTCTGTGAGTTTGGCTGGTGATGAGATAACTGCTCCGTTTCTAGATATGAATGGTTCATTTTAGATCAGAAAGGTTCAGTTTACATTACATTACAGTGTTAAGCTTAAAATGTACTCCTTGCATTGCAGGGTCCCTCAGTATTTTTGTTTAAAATACATATCAAAAACCTTATCATTATTTGGCACTTTATTTAAGCCTGCCATATGCTGACATGAAAAGACAGGCTAGCAGTAAAATTAATTTTCTTTAGGAAAAGAGGTGATGGGAAGCTTATAAAATCCACCTTGTGGTGAACCCAGTTTTAATAAAAATATTTTTTATTTCTTCTATAAATATAAAATTCTTACTGAAGCAGGTTAATAAATTACTTCTTTTATTTTCTGGGGAAAATATAAAGAGAGAACTATCATTTTAACATTAAGTTTAAAACATGCCATCCAATACTAATGCATAAATCAAAATAATTTGAATTTAAGTGCTTTGATTATATATATATTGAATTTAATACAAAAATTAAAGTGAAGTTTCAAGCATTTTGAGCAGCTCTTCAGACTGCAATAAAGTGAAAACATACATCATTAAGTCACTGAGATGATTTAATGGTCACTAAATGACCATTGCCATGCTTGTTTAACAGAGGTCCACATGCAGAGCAAAACTGCTAATCGCCTTCCTAAAAAACTTCATTAAAAAATCTTTTTACTTTGCCTCTGTGTGCTCCAAATTACAGAAATAGCAATGTGTGTGTACTTTACTCAGGCATACAAATATTTACAGGCTGGTTTAGCAGCCCAGTCTAAAGGCTCTACCCTGACAAACTGTGCCTGGGTACCTTCAAATGGCTACACAGGAACTGCCACATCTACAGGGGTATGCCTGCCCAGAAAAGACAAGTTCATTGTCATTTATTTCTCTCAACAGAAATAATGTCCCATTCAGAATTTCCCTAAGCTTCCAGCAGACAGGGAGATGCGTGGTATCCTGTTCATTTTTTCTGACCTTTCCCACTTTTGGCACTTATGTGCCAGAGTTAGGATGCTGAACTACACAGAGACTTTTGCTGGCCCACTGTTTTAAGAGATCTGGACCATGGTTTAGCTACTTATGATGTCCTGATATTTAGGCTTATCACCTATCTAGACTTAACTTTTACTTAGGTATTAAATTTGTTTCCTCTGAAATCCTGTTTGCAGAAACAAACCTCTTAAACAGAAGGGTTCTGAAAGTCTTCTTTAAAAGGAAACTGAAACCTTCCCTATTGCCTGTGCAGCTGTCAGCCTCTGCACCATGTCCTAACCCTGCTAAGATTTGCTGCTATCTTTTATGAACAGCAGGATTGCTTTAGTGTTGCAATGTCCTAAGAAGACATGTCTTTTTCAAGTAATCTAGATCCATCAATCTGTCCAAAACTGGTACATCATTCCACAGTCAGTAGTTTATTTTGTGACAGTAATAGGCAATAAAATAATGCAGTGAAATATTTTAGTGTGAGGAATATAGTTCAGTATAGGTTAATAAAATCTAAGTAATTCTTCATGGCACATTATTTATCTACAATAATTTACTATGTAGATTAATTTACTAGGTAGATGTGTGAAATCCCATTGTAGTCAGCTAAAATTTATGTGCTGGATGGTCTTTGGCTTTTCTTAATTTATAACTTCAAAGGACATTTACTTTCCCCACAGCAATTGAATAACAACCAAGAGTTTTAAGAATTGCATGATTTCTGGTGAAAAAAACAAGGTGCTCATAATGATGACCTCTTTTACAATGCAGAGTTAAGAAAAGCTTTGAAACTGATACTTTTTAAAAGTGATGCATTTCCTGTTGAAAGTACCGTAATGGTTAGAAATATTTTGAGAATTAAAACACTTTTGAACACATACTTGAATGGTTAAAAAAATATGTACATAAATAGAAACATCTACATAAAACAATTTTTAAAAGAATTTAAGCTAAACTACTGTAGTTTATATTCTATGACAAGCCCCACTAGTTTAGATATGGGGATAGAGCAATAGCTAATGTGGATTTATGAGAAATGATCACACAACACTGAAAATGAAAATATTATTAATTAACTGCATGAGAAAACAGCATCATAAAGCACTTGAGGGTGTTTTGTGAAAACTTCATTATTGATGGTAAACATTAAAAACTTAAGAAAAAACTTCTCTCGTCACTCCCATAATCGAAGTATCTCTGGAGACAGTAACATGATGTGAGTCTGGTCTGTGTGCAAAATGCTGTCTCCCTGGAAACTGCTAGAATGTGTCACTTCAGCTGATCCCAAAATGAGAGATAAGAAATGAGTGTGAAATCCTTTGTTGTGGAGGTTAGCCTTTTATTAACAACCACCTGCAGTTTGATGTTTAACAGGACATGAAACATATGATTTCCTAATTGCTGCAAAAGGCAAGGCACTGAATCTATTTTACAGTTGCATCTCTCCTGATAGAGGTGCTTCCTTTTGCAGTTATTTTCCTGCCTAACAGATTGTAACTTCAAAACAAAATTATTAATATTTTCTTTACATAATTTCCTAATTAACCCCCTCTCTGCCTCACTAAAAATTACATTAACACTTTCCTGGAAGCAAACTTAGCAAGTTTATTTAATGCCATTATTGTGACTTCATCAGGCTATCTATTATGTGTATGCTAGACATAGATCTAGGACTGCTCAAAACAAAATCACACTAATGAACACCTCTTAAACCAAAGCTGTAGGAAAGAGATATTAATTCAGTAGCAAGACAGCCAGTGTGCATCACAAGAAACAGTTCTCTTAAAACTGAGAAAGATCACTGGGACAGCAGCACTTATGTTCAGGCTGATGCCCTTCCAGGACATGACAGTTTCCACACTCTGTCACCCAGCAACATATAGGGCAGTACTGGAGGCTAAAGCTAATATCTCTCTAGATTTCTTGAATAAATCTGTGCTTGAAGAGGAAAAAAAGCAAAGTGAAAACCAAACTCTTGTCTATCGTGGGTTCAACACAATATCCATTTTCTATCTGTTGGGAAGGCTGGTTCTTCTCTACTGCTGCAGATTCATTCTCTAGATGATACATGAAATACAAAGCATCTTCACATACAACTGAGTTACTTCACAGAATCATAGAATGATTCAACCAACTTGGGTTGGAAGTCTTAAAGATTACCTAGTTCCAATCCCCCTACAATGGCCAGGGACACCTTTCACTGGACCAGGTCGCTCAGAGCCTAAAGGGGCCTAAAACATTGCTGGGTTGGAGCATCCAAAAAATGTTCTGGGCAGCCTGTTCCAAGGACTCACCACCCTCACAGTACAGAAATTCTTCCTAATATCTAATCTGAACCTATTCTCTTTCAGATTGAAGCCATCCCCCCTTTGTCCTGTCACTGCATGTCCTTGTAAATTGCCCCTCTCCCTTTTTCTTGTAGGCTCCTTTCAGGTGCTGGAGGGCTGCAATTAAGTCACTCTGAAGCCTTTACATACACAGAAAAAACCTTTCCTGACAAGAACATACTCCTCCCCTGGTCTCTGGGGCATTAGTGGAACTCTGCAGTGAACAAGATATTTGAATACAGGACCCTTAACTTCTGGAGTTTGCAGGAAAACGATGAGTGAGGTAGTACTGCAGAAAGAGTTCACAAACGCCACATTTGACAACTGGACTCTACTCCTGCTTTCTCTCACATGAAAACAAAGCAGTGAGGGGTAAATGTTTTGGATTGCAATAACCACAGCTGCTCCAGTGATGGCAGTTTCTTTACGCATCATCATGTAAGCCTTCAAGCTGTCAATCTGCACCACAAAAATGCTGTAGCAGTCAATGGATGGTGAGATATAAAAAGCTAAATAATATTTAGTGCTCTGGCAATAAAACAAAGCATCACCTGAATCTTATTAATTTAATATTAGGATAATTCCCCCCCCAAAAAAAACCAAAAATGAAACATTTAAATCTTGAGCTGTTCACGCTTTGGTATCTCTGTCTGTAGTACAACAATGTCACAACCTCTTTTTGTAGCATACTATAAAAGTCTACTCAGTAACAGCTAAGAAGCCCTCAATTCATACAGAAATTAATGTCTTTTTCTCTAGAGGACAGTCTGAATGACATGTCATACAGGGCATACATGGGCCAAACTTTTAGTAGTAAGGATAAGATGGAATGGTGAATCCCTCTTTGTTTAGATATTATTCATACTTTGATGAGTGGGGGCCACTTAAACAAAAAAAAATTATGTGATCATGAAATTAAAGAAAGAAATTATCTCTATTACATTGTAGCCTTTAATATCATGATCATACAGTAGTGATGCTAGGAAGTTAGCTAACACTTAATTTCACTATTCCACAGCTTTCAAAATGTAAGTTTGCAGTTCATTCTGTAAGCAATTACAAATATATAACTGAGACAATACTCTCTTTTGAATCTTATTAGAAACACTTCCAGAACACACTTCACAGGATGAGATTAGCAAAAGGGAGTACAGGAGAAAAGTGATGGAAATTGAAGGCAAAAGACTTTGAAAGAGTGAAATATTATTTTTAGATATTTTTTCCAATGTATTTGCAAAAATCTTTACTGAAGCACTAGGCAGCAAAAACAGTGATAACATTATCAAAACAAGGGATAGTCATCAAAAAACTGAAAACCAAACAAATATTAAAACATTATCTTCTAACTCTGCAGACATCTTCCATGCAAGAATGTGGTCTCTCATCCCCAGACTGACAACTTTTAAACCAAATATTATGCTATACATGACCTGCCATTTAAATTTCTTTGGATCTTTTTGTTACATTTGCAGAGGAATAAATCTATGGATCTGCATCGTTTAACTACTGTCATTATTAGGCAATATAGAGAAAATCAAGCTGGTTAGTCTGACAAGATATTGACTACTGATGAATTAAAATGTGTGCTGAAATTTCCTTACATTTCTAGATGACATCAGAAATTATAACTGTGACTTTTGTTTCTATAAAAGTTGGAA
The DNA here is from genome assembly GCF_001522545.3 of Parus major. NCBI lineage: Eukaryota > Metazoa > Chordata > Aves > Passeriformes > Paridae > Parus > Parus major. Next base: position 36,678,877 of record NC_031769.1, on the reverse strand, counting down.
CAAAAGACATTTCAAGATCCCTTTCAAGGTGGGTTTTCTCTGATTCTATTAAAAAAAAATAAAAAAAAAAATCCAAACTTTATCAGGACAGGACATATTTCTAATGTATTTTTTTCATAGGACATATCATCCTGATTAGAACTCTAATGAATAATTACTGTTTAGCTACTTACTAAAAAATGTTGTTGAGAAGAGAGGGTAAATAAAGGAGGGTTTATGTGTGTTCTAAGTGCACAAGCAACAGAGGAATAGTACAGCTAGTGTCTAAGGTGACAACTAAAGGACACATGGGTCAGAATCTGAAGAAGCAGGACTCATGGCAAGAATGTGAATAGCAGTCTCAGGCTCTCTGGCTGCCCATATCTAAACACATAGATGGAAACATTCTTATTAGCAGGAAGTTATCACTTGCTGGGTTTTGACTGCCTCATGTTTCTGCTGTAAACAACTAATAAAGTAGCACAGTATAAAATCTGGAATTATTAGCAAATTGCTGATGCTACTTCAGAATAATATTTTTGTTACTTTGATGGATATGAAACAGAGAAAAGAACAGCACTACCAGTATAACATATAGTGTTGCATAAGAAAAATCTTGTTAATGAAGTTTTTAAAAGTTACCAATAAAAATAAAGTACTGGGGTGCATCAGGAACAGCAAGAACAGCCAGTCAAGGAAGATGATTGTCCCACTCTGTGCAGGTGCAGTTTTGGGCACCAGCATATGTGAAATAAAGCTATTAAAGAGCACCCAGAGGAGAGCTACAAAGATGGTGAAGAGTCTACAGGGGAAATCATATGAGGTGAGTCTGAGGTCACTTGGTTTATTTAGGCTAGAGAAGAGGAGACTGAGGGGAGACCTCACAGCTTTTTACAGGTTCCTCAAGAGGCAAAGCAGAGGGGCAGCACTGATCTCTTCTCTGTGGTGACCACTGACAGGACGCAAGGGAGCAGCATCAAGTTGAGTCGGGAGGTTTAGGTTGAATATGAAAAAAGGGTTCTTCACCTAGAGGGTGGTTGGACATCGGAACAGACCCCCCAGGGAAGTGGTCACAGCACCAGACTGAGAGAGCTCAAGAAGTGTTTGGACACCACTCTCAGGTACATGGTGTGACTCTTGGGGTTGGGTGCTCTGCAGGGCCAGGAGTTGGACTCAGTGAACCTTGTGAGTCCCTTACAACTCTATGATTAATAATCTCTGTTCCCTGGAGCTTCAAACCCCTTCCTCCAGCTGCGGTATTCTAATCCTGATGGAAAACTATGAATTTCTGAGTCCTTACAAGACCCACTATACTGACTATAGCATGACCTTTTTTGTCTTTCACTGGCCCTACACATGTCCCCCAAATACATATACTATCAGGAACTCTAGAGCATTTGCTGCCTGTAGGCCAGGTCTGTAGCAAATCCCCAAGAGGATACCTCCTGCCAAGCAGCAAAAATACAAGCAGAAATTGCTGGACTTGTTTCTTTGAAGCAGCACAGAAAAAATGCATTAAGGAATAGTGATACTTCTCCACTTGGAACTTAAAATACATGCATGAGATATTAACAACTGAGAAAATTTGTTGGGGGGGAAAAACAAATACTTTTATTTATGTAGAAATGAGTCATTGGAAGAGGAAAAGGCAGAATTTAAAGAACCATAGGCTTCCAACATGTTCACAGTCAACTTATGCTTATCCCAGAAATAAAAAAAAATCTCTGCTGGTCACAGAAACAGAACCTAAGCAACCCTGTTCCTTGTGGCTATATTTCTATTAAATCTATTCTGAGATCTCACAGAAGCAAGCTTGTGGTGAAAACTGTACTCTTGGAAAGCAGATCTGTCTGCTAAAATTCATTAACTGTAGTGCTGGGGAAACAAACAACCAAACAAACCAAAACAAACCCCAGTGTTTGATATAGTTTCTCTTTCTCAAATGCTTTACAAACATTTGCCTTGCTTAAAATGCACTACTGAGAGATCAGCAGCAAGAGTGTTAAGAAAAGAGAGGAATGAAGTAGTACAGGCAAAAGAAAACAGTTGCATTTTCAGTTGATAAAAGTTTATTGTACTCAAGTCTGAGGAGAATATTAAAGGATATGTAAGTGGAAAAAAAAGCAAAGGAGTAAAGAAAATCCGAAGAAAATTAGAAAGAAATAAGAAAATTATATCGCCCTCCCTCCAAAAATATCAAACCAGTGCATTAGTTTAGTAGTGAGTCCTAAAAAAGCACATGATTTTGAAATCTATGGATCCTTACGCATCTTCAAATTAAAATACTTCTTTTCATAAAAAAAGCTTGTCTGTTCTCTAATTTCTCTGTCTTCCAATCATGCTTTTTCTGAATATATTCACTGTAATACAAATCCTCTTAAAAACCTGTCTGATTGTCATTAGCAATAAGAGTGACATTAAGACTCATTCTTTTTTCCAGAGTAGTCCAGGGTTACTACTGTCATTCTTCATAAACTAGCTTAGACAAGTGCAACTATCAGAATAAAGCTTAGAAAATGCTAGTGTACTCTGTACTTATGATTTCTGCTCACCATATCTCATCATTGAGATCTACCTTTCCAGTCAGATTTTAACAGTGAAGCAAGGAGTAGAACAGGCCTTTGTGGCCCTAAAGCTGTGTCAGTAGGACTCAGAGAGGTGCAGAAAGATTTGAATAATTGTGCACCACTGACTTACATCATGACTAAAGTAATGCAAGAGAAATCAATTTCCCTGGATACTTCATTCTGATATTTGGGATTTATTAATGCAGTACTTTGGTTACAACAGCTTCATAATATTTTGGGTTTTTTCCATGTGCAGCCTATTTGATGGTTTCCTTGGTTGATTCCCTGTCATCTATTAATATGTTTCCCCTCAATGCCTCCTTACCACTAGCAACATTCTTCCCACACAGATTTTCATGACTGCTCACTTGTGCCAAAAGTCTGATTTCCAGCTTATGTCAGGATTTTCTAAGACCTCAATACTTTTACCTTTCCTAAACTCTCAGACAGAAATTGACAGAACTCAGTAAAAAATTTAATATTGCTCTCTGAGGACCAGCTAATGCTCTAACTTGTAAAACTCATATAGGCTTTTATTAATTCAGACTTTGCTTTTGGATACATGGCTTCTCATTAAGTCCTTACAGAGGTATGGGTCTGTTCTTGAGAATCTGATTTACAGGCTAACAGAAGCTTTGTGCCAGCCTGCTTCTTGTTGGTAACGAATTGGCTGCAACCTGAAGCAGAACTGCTGAGGTTAACCTGCAGCCTACTGAGCATTTTGTAGAATATTTTCAGATTTGAGTAGAAAGTAGAAAAGAAGGTTAGAAAATATGGTTTCCTCATAGGAGTGTCTCTTCCTGTGCATCAGGAGTAACCTGGAAAATTATAAGCTAAAGGAAACATTGCTGCCGAATATTAGTTTATTAACAAATTATATTAGTTTAAATTGATTACTTCATTTCCACACAGCAGAACCCCTTTTCCAGAAATGCCTATGTACTGTGTGAAATGCCATCCCAGAAAAACTATTGATGCCTCCAGAACTTGCTTTCTGTAGTGTTCTGACGGTTTGAAAGGAAAAGGGATAAACCAGTAGTGCTGACAAAGGAGTGCTGTGACAATTGTGGTTCATACACGGGACTTCAAAATACAGTGTATTGAGTACAAAAAGGATCAGCCTCCTACTGAAGATAAAAACCTCTTCTGGGCTTTCACAAAATCAAACCACTTTTATGTAACTGGTGCAGTCCAAAATGAAGTAATTAAACAAGAACTTCCACACAAAACTCTTCAGTTTCATCATATGCAAAATCCCTTGCCCAACTACCTGCAAATGCATCATCGTTTAGTTCATTCTCACAGGCAACAGATTTTAAAACGCATCAAGGGTTGTGCCAGACTCCTACACATCTTTTAAATTCTGCTTCAGGCTTTGTAAAGATAAAGTTACAGCACAGTCTGAGCATCAAACACAGGCAAAGCACAAAGAAACTGCCACATCAGCAGGTCTAATCAAACAAACCACTGATATGGAGAATTATGACATTTGGCAGTAGAGAGCAGAATACTGTAGTTGGTCTAAATGCAATAAGCAAAGGTTTTTCTTGCACTCTTTATATATAGCAAAGAAAGAAAACTAGTATCAAAATAGTAGTTCATTTGGTAAATAGACCAACTCAGCGACAATCTAGTATTATATATACAGCTATGGAAAGGTGGAAAACAAGGCTGGGTACCCACTTCCTTGTTAATTAAGTCATTACTTGGCTAGATCCTCTTATTTATGCCCACAATTAAATGGAATGAAAGCTGATTTGAAGCTCGCAATTGCACCTTCAAAATTCAAAAGCCTTATCTTCCTGATCTAGAAAAGCAATATCAGAAGACAAAACTAAAAATCCCTGAAAATCTCCAAATGAGGAAGGAATGAAGAAAAGTGTTTCACCAAGTTCTGAGCTCTGTTTAGATCAGAAGTCATGGTGGCCCTGAAAATGCTGACAGGCACAGGCAATTCTGCACTGGTTGCCAAAATAATGCCATATCTATTCTTTCACTTCTTTGTACAGAGAAGTTTAGTGCTCAGTCAAAGGGTCATGGATACCCTTGGACACTCTCCAGCCCTTCTGAAACGTTCAGGATTTTTTCAATTCTGGCTCCCTTCTCTGGGGCACCCAGCCAACAGCCTTGAAGCACACAGCAAAGAAAGACACAATAACTCCACCATGCAATGTGGGAACACTGGAGGTCCAGCAAGGGAAACTTCACTTCCTGCATCTCAATGCAACCGCATTATGGCTGACATTATTTGGTCACATGTCTTAATTATTTTTTCTCCTAATACAAAAGATAGCTTATCTGAACAGTGACAGGGGAGCAAGTGCCTCTTGACTTTCAACATCTCAGAAAAAATTATTTTCTTAAAGGAGTAAGACATCTTAGAAACCTGTCAATGTCTTCTACAAGAAGAAACACACTCAATTCCAGAGAAGTAGAGCAGCAAATTACATTATTTGCCTTGGAAAATTCAAATACATCTCATCTCTGTCAATTAATCAAAACTAATTTGAAGCTAACAAAAACAAAAATACTAAATCAACCAATCAGCAAAAAAATAAAAATACTGCCAACTTCTCTGCATTTGTGACCCATTATTCTCCTCACTTCATGTGTTTTCCACCTTCCTGCTGTTGCCAAGGTTGCTAAAGGTCATGAATTTTCTCATCCAGGCAGCAGATGTAGGGTTTCAAAATAACACCCTCAAAATTTTTAGGTATTACTGAAAAAAAATCACAGTTAGTATAGATCCTTGCATTAATTTCATAATAAGTGAATGGGGTATCCAAGTTTAGAATGGAGACCACTGTTGCTGGTGTGACAGACAGTTTGGGGACATCGAACTGAGGATTGAGCTATTAGTACCCATAATATGTTCCTCTTACAAGCAACAAAAGATGAACTAATCAACATTAAAAAAGAATTTTCCTTCCCAAATACTTTGACCTATTCCCATTAATTATTCCTTGCAAGTAAACTCATTTTGTCTATCTTTTGTCTGCTGTCAGAATCCCTTTTCATTGGTAACCTTACCAACACTTCCAGACAACAAGAAATACCAAAAAACACAATAACCCATAGTACAATATTCTGTTTCCAAAATAGTGAAACACAGACACAACTCAGAGAAGTTTGTAATTCTAGGTTCTCCAACCTAAACCAAACAAAATCTGGTAAAAATAAAGCAAACAGTCTCACAGTTTTATTATTTATTTTTCACTTAGGAAAGAACACTGGAAAGGCAAGAGTGAGATGGATTGCCTGGAGCTCTTAATGGCACTTATTACTTTGGGTTTACACAATGAGGAATTTATACCTAGTTACTTAATAATATTGATAGCAGCATCAATCTTGCCAACTGAAAATAGCTAATCTACTTTAGCAGCAAGTTCATCAAAGGTTAATTCCTTTTTTTTCTATGTTTTTTTTATCTGAAGAAGGGGATGTGGGTCAAGAAAAGGACCTTCCAAAGAGCATTTGCAGACTATTTCTATAAATAGGCTAATATGGGCAATTCACAACTAGGAAGGGAGAGAGGAATGGAAAAAATCATAAATTCTTAAGAAAACATTATAGCACATAGATGAAAAAGGTTATTGCTTAGAAGATTGAAGTGTTTTAAATGAAAGTGGCTGAGGCAGAATAAAATTGTTTCCCACAAAAAAAATTAGATTCTAGAAGGTGAGTTGGTGATGAAATGCTGAGCTGGCAGAAGGCCAGTATTGTCCACTTTCATTCCAATGAGCAGGAGGGATAATGTCAGCTGACATGTTGGCAGCAAGGAAGGCCTAGGAGATGGATGGCAGTTTAAACACAGGCTGGTCCAACAGTCAATGGGAAGCTTGTTGCAGTGACCAAACCAATCATTCTATCCACTGGGATTTGGAGTATTTTAAACTACAGAATCCTCCTGTCAGGGAGGCAGCTGGGGAAAGGGCAATCCCATCAACTGAAAATGCACATGACTGGTGACAGATCAGATGTAGCACCAAGTAAAAGAGTAGGCAGTATCCTCATCAGTATGACACTGAACTTAATACAGGACAACTTCACTGACATCTTCAGAACTAACTCCAGATCTACACAGAAACTAACGAATTCAGAGTATGGCCATATTGAAATTACCTACCAAGTGCACAAAGAAGACTTTTATAAAGAAAATCCACTGGCTTGCAAAAAGAAATGTACAGTTGAAGTACATTAATACATGCTAGAATTTCATCCATGGGATCGATGTCAAGCAGATGAAGTAAATGAGCACACTTCCATGATACCAGCTCCTGTATCTTCCATGGGACAGTAGTGGTATTTACAGAGCAGAATTCTCTCCAGAGCAGATGCTGAAGCAGTTTGCAAAACAACTAGAATAACTAATACAAATATTACTCTAATCTATTTGACCGAAACTGAAAATCTAATCTTGCTGTGAATCACCACACTCAGGGATTTTACTGTGGGAGGAGCTACAAGTCTTAGCCAGATGAGATCCTGTCAGGCCACAGGCTTTAGAAAGACAGGGAACCTGAAGACATCTTCCCAAAAAGAGGGGATTATGAAATGGATCTGGATGCAATCCAGACTTGGGTTGGATTTGACTAAATTATAACTAAGCAGAAATGGAGAAATCATTATTGCTATGCTGCCCTTGGAACAGGGACCATGTATGTAATGGTGACAGCAGGTATAGGAGTAGATGGTAAACTGGTGACTACCTAGGTCTGAAAATAATTTGAGCAGAGGGAGAGGAGTAGCTACCTGAAAGCTGGAAGAAGAAACCAATTCCAGGGGGCAATCAACCCTGGAATGAAGACTTCTAAGCCCTCACCTAATGAGCATGAGGGAGAGGAACTGCTCTCTGGACCACTTCTTGAGAAAGGAGGTATCTGAACAGGCTAATGGCAAAATGCTGACAAGCTCAATCATATGTATACTTAACTGGAGTGCTTGTAGAATAGCAACCAGTATCCAGGGAGGAAGATTGTGCAAACTCATAATCCGACAATTGCAGTCTATATCATCACCCACTTTTTATTTTTCTGTGGAAAGCGTTCTGCTTTTAATTTCAATTCACATTCTATGAATGGGTTTAAACAAACATCAAGTTAGGAAGGATATGACTTAAACTTTAATCTAAATCAACCTTTTAATGAGTAGCATTGTGTGAAAATATGAAAATGGATTGATTTTTTTTTGTGGTTTACTTGCTACTTTAGAAACCCAAATTAACCATTTTGTCTTTGATGAGATCATCTTTCTCTGATGTCAAATATCAACATGCTACTTCATGATGTTTTTGCTATTTATTTTCACCTCTAATGTCAAAAAGCTCTTTTCAACATGTAAATATATTCACTTCTTTTGGTTCTTTTTTAAGTCTCTTTCCTCTCTGGTATAACTTCACTGATGTCATTTGGATGTAGAAAACAATCATACCAATGATATATTTCAGGAAACAAATACTTCCCTGGCAATATATCCAGTTGCTTCCTTATCTTTCTCAACAGAGGTCAAAAAAGACATTCCTTAATGTAAAGAGTGGACAGGAAATTTGACACTGTCACAGAACACCAGATTGGAAGACAACAATCACATCTTCCCACCATTGTCAGTTAAAAATTTAATTCATGAAAGAAATGGATGAAATTATTTCTTCAGCTCTCTCTACTTCTTGCATCCTACTCTCAGCTTCAAAGAATTTGCCCCCAACAATACCATTCTTCCCAAACTTTTGAAACTATTGTAAACTGTTATAGTTCTAATCACATTAAATAGAACAAAATTTCCATGGTTAAACCACTGACTACAGCTGGGTACCATACAAGCCATCCTACAGCAATCAGTAAGAAGTTTGAAATATTTGGCCCAAGACAAGAAATGAGAAGTGGAAGTCACTGTCATAATCAACAGGCAACCAGCTGCCTCTCTTGAATGCTGGAGAGGGGTTAGAGGGCAAAGTAGAAATCAATGTAATAGCAGCCAGAATAAATTAAAGAAAACTTGTGAAACATACTTAGAGGGGATGGAATGCAAGTGGGCAAAACTTTTTTTATTACTTTTAAAATGCTATGAAGGTGCTAAGGAATAAATGGGTTTTTAAAACTCCCAATGTAATCTGTCTGGCATACTGTATTCCCACGAAGGCCAATCAGATAAAAACTCTGTCAGTAATTGAAGAATCTGTAATTCCATTAAATAATGATTTCTTTTTAAATTGGCCTGGCAATCACAATGCAGTAGAGGCAATAAATACATTTAAAGAATAAATATTAGGTGTTTTACCAAGATACACTGTTAAAGATTTTAGGCTTCAGTGCAGAGAATAGAGCAATCTAGATAAACAGGTCAAAATGTCAGAGTCTGCTGATTCCACTTTTCTCCATTTTTGAATGCCTCTCCTTGAATAATTACAGCTGTGCTCCAAGAAATGCTAAGAATCAGCAGGTTCCTCTGTTACTGTGACTGAAGGAAAATAATCTGGATAGAGAACCAGCAAACCATCCCTTCAAATATCTAATAAATTCAAATTGGGCACTTAGATTTTTGGGTACTCCTGAATTTGCTTTCTGCTGAAGTGCTTTTGTTGCTAGTACAGAAAGCAATGTAAAGTTAAATTCCCAAGTGTCTGTTTAGATTCAAGAGGTAAAGAAGGTCATTTCTATTTGTATAAGCTGGCTAATTTATACATATTGCTCATCCCTTCACCATTTCCAAACTTTATTCTCATTTTCAGGTGTCTACAAATCACTGTCACTTGGATTTACAATGCTTTTCTTCAAACAGGAGTTGCATTTGGATGCAATAATTTATTATTTATTAATTATTAATTCATAGTGCTTAAATAAGACCAGTTACAAACGCAAGATTTTTAATTTAATTTTCTAGAATAATAGTGAAAAACTCCTGGGTGACGTCCATTCATATTCTGGAAGAGATGTAAAAGTAGTATACACCTATTTTATCCAGAAAGAAATTACTTTGGAGAAGTCTGACAATGATTCATTTCTTTTTTTCAATTTTTCTGTCACTTTTGTCACCCAAGCATGATGTCACAATTTGTCAGGAAAGTGGACACACTTTATGGCCTAAGTGCTATCATGGAGAACTCAATAAATGATTCATTCTGCTCGTAATGGAAGACAGTATGGTGTGTGCTTTTGTTCTCAGAAATTTAAAAAGAGACAAGTGTTAAAATTCCTTAATAAGTAGAGCTACTGCAAAATCAAGAGATGCTAAATTAATTCCATATTCTACAGCCTTTTGGCAGGTTATGTGCCAAGCTACTTGGATGCCAATGAAATGGTAGTGAAATTCCAACCACTGAAACAGCATCCTCTCTTCCCTGGCTGCAGCACCACAATCTTCAAATTCTGGCTCAGAGGAGGTCCTGCACCCAGGAGATTTTGTCCCTGTAACATCCTCTTGCTAGAGAAATTCCCACAGTATTCATGTGAAAAGTTGTAGAAAATTCTTGATGAAGCTTCTCTTCCTCATAGGTTTTTGTTATTATCAGTTGCCAGTGGATTATTTAATCAGCCAGGTTTACCGATAACCCAGTAGTCAAGGACTACTTCAGCACCCTGGGCTCTCTAATCCTCTAGCAATACTTCTGTTCAACAGCATGTAAACAAATAGATGGACTAACAGGTCGAAGCTGGGAATTGCCAGGAAGAATGGTTGATCATCTCCAGAGAGTCTCTCATCTGTTCTGAGTAGAAACTCATTGTTTTAAGTGTCAGAAACAAGCAACAGTTCCAGTTCATTTCCCTCTGTGGTTCAGTTTTGCCTTGGCATAGAACTTGGCCAAAAGAAAATCTATTCTCACTTTTGCTTGGGGAAAAAAAAAAAAAAAAAAAAAAAAAAAGAAAAAGAAAAATAAATTAAGACTCCTATGGGATGTTGGGTTTTTGTTGGTTGGTTGGTATTTTTTAGCAGTGAGGTAGGGAAGATTTATACTTACTGAGAATCTCAACAACTGTTCAGATAAGTCACATGCAGCAGAGTGTAGTTTAAAGTTCTTGCTCAAGGTGAAATTGTGAACAAATGACAGCCCTGAGCAGAAAAAGCTAACTCTTACAATCTCTTTCTACTACAGCACTTCTCTCCCAATCATTTTTGGATTTAGCTAGAGGTAGACTCTCACTTACACTGGAATAATATAGCGGTAGCAATTTTAGAGTATCTGGAAACATATATGGGCTCTTTCAGCTCCACCCAACAAAGAAGGAAAGAAAATTACTCAGCACCATCATTCATTATCATAATCAGCCTTCTGATGTGGCAATCTGCTCAAGGATACCTTGCTCCTACAGAGACTGGATAACTTGAGACTAAAAGCAGATAATTGTTTTTGACAATGGCCTGAAGAACTGAAGGAGAATAACTTGAAGATGACTTAAAATATAACACAGGCACTATATGGTGCTTTTCAGGTAACTAAAATTTGGAGAAGATGAAAAGGGAATCTTATTTAATTTGAGGATGAGTTAATAGCTTTCAGGAATTCACTGAAACACTAAATAAATTCTTCAACAACTGCCACCACCTATTATTATAAATTTACTTCAAGGAGCAGATGAAACATGATCTTACATTTATATATTTTTTTTTATTTCTTTCTTTATTCTTGTTCCAGTTCAACTTTAAAACTAAATGTTTAAGCATGAAACACTAAATAGCCCGGAGATGCAAATACTCAGTCTTTCACTCATTGCTTAGTTATATAAATATAACTGAAATAAACAGTAATAAATATGTAATGATTAGTTGGTATTAAAACTGCTTTTAGAAGATACAGAATATGTAAGTGTCATGAGTTAGCATTACTTGATACTCATTAACCTAAGGAGGAAGACAAGGTATTATTGATTTAAAAATCAGAACAAATTAAGACATAAATAAGTAGTTTACATTTTCTTAGGTTGCCCTATTGCACTGTATCATTTTATCACATCTAATCTTTTAATTGGCTGCTACTGAGTAAATGGATGGTTGGGTATTTTTAAGGAACAGAGAAATACTGAAAAACAAAATGAAAAGATATTAAAATAAAGTTGCCAGAGTCAAAACCAGTAATGTAAACAACTGAAATTAAAAACAAACAAACAAAAAATAACAGTCCTTCAGGGAACACAGAATTGTTGAGTGATATAAAGCCTGGAAACTTAGAGACAAAGTTAAATTCAACATGTCAAGGTAGAAAAATTTATCAAATGCATTATTTATATTTTTTGCATGTGGGATTTCATTGGTAGAAGCCATTTGGGAAAAAATCAGTTAAATTTAACTTAAAATCACAAATAATAAAAAAGCAGTCATTATACACTGATCATAATCATATGGTTATTGAACAAATTCAAGTTTCTCCTTCCTATACATGGATGATTTAGAAATTAAACTCCTCATTTCACTAATGTCTATAAATATCCCTATATTTCATATCTTTTCCAAATATTTAGGCTTTGCAATCATAAGGCTCATTTCATCAAAGAACATTGCATGCATAGGGGAAAGGGATCAAAAGTTTAAACCAGCACATGACCAGGGGGAATTAATCAGGACCTCCTACAAAGAGGATCTCTTCTAAGAGATGTGAGAAAACAAAGCAGAGCCCTCAGACAGAGAACCTGTGAACACTAAAGGAAAACACCAACATACAGTACAGCAGAAACCCTTACATGAACAACTAGGAAACTCACATGAGAAAGAAGAGATGGAAAAACAAATTAAAGGGAAGATCTCTGCAGTCAGTCCTGCCAGCACTGAGAATTTTTGTGTCAACTACCACTCTAGGAGCTAAGTGTGGTTTGTGCTTTACCAGGAAACATACCACAGCTCAGAAGTGAGAATAAAACATCTGAATGTTGTAGAAGAAAGAGAAATAATGAAACATATTGGTTCTCCTAGAAGTATCCAAATTAGGATCACACAGATATTCCTACTCAAAATGACATCGTTATTGTCTGCAACCATTACAAGGATAGTTAAGATTGTTATAGAAGTCCAATCTGCCCTCTACCATAAAGGGGGCTTAGAGAGAAGCTTAAACATAAACTGGGTTCTCCAGGCTCAGATGCAAAATGTATGTGAATATGATGGGAACTACAATACTTAGTCTCAGGACAACAGCAAGTGCCCCTTCAGCCCTGAAGGTCTAATTGATTTAAAACGTATTTTGTTTGCTCTTATACCTGCTTTCTGATATTTAAGTTTATGTCACTTTTCAGTGCATTCAACTTATACACAATGGGCCTGTACATTATATTTTATGTGCATGGACACACATTTTTGTGTGCATTAGAACAAAACAAGATTTGATGTCCTCTGGCGGAAGCATCTCCAGGGATAGGGACGGCCTGTCTCGGATGGTAACTAGGCTCACTGCTGGTTCATTGCATGGGTGAGAGTTCCACCCCTGCTATGAAATACTCCTTTGTATCAGTCTGACTGTTTTGCAAGATTGTTAACAAGATGATTATGAAGTAAATGTTGATAATAAAGTAGATAAATAATGATGGTTATAGAGTAAATGCAAATGATGTTGGCTGGTTGAGAAAGCTGGGGCTGTTCAACCTGGAGAAGGTTGTGTGGAGGGAGACCTCCTCACAGCTTCCCAGTACCTGAAGGAGGCCTGCAAGGAAGCCAGAGAGGGCAAGGAAGCCAACAGTGTTCAAGGCCAGTTTGGATGGGGCATTGAGCAACCTCATCCCTGTTCCTCTCTGTGGCACAGGAGTTGGGGCTAGATTACCTTTATGGTCCCTTCCAATCCATGCCATTCAATGATTTTATGGTTTGTATACATAAGAATATATATGGTATACATGCGGAAGTTATAGGCAGGTAATACACTACATTGGATGTGCCAGGTTTCATGGGCATTGAGAGCCAAGTCCCCAAATGATGTAAATTCATATAGATCAATGGAGGTTGATCAAAAGCTGTTTTAGCATTTCTTTCATCAACATTGTAGGACTTTGCCACATGAATGAATTAACTGTATGAGGTCAAAGAGTTCAGTAAAAGTAGCAGTATATGCATTCTAATGATATTATTTCCTCACTACTTTTTAATCAGATGGGAGAGTGTGATGCACTTTTTAAAAAGGGAGACTTGATTTTTAGTAGCTCAGTCTTGGAGATGTTCCAGAGATCTTGTCTTTGAGACCTAGTCCCCTTCACTGTGATTTGCCTTGAATATGCAATGGCTCCAGGGTCTGAATCACCAGTCACTAGAAATGTAGGTCATAAGTTTTCATCTGTATTTCTCATTGTTTCAATTTACTGAGTATTGACTCACCATGATGGCTGTTAAACTCCATTACTGCCAGAATGTCAATGTTTAGCGTGTTTTTCTAAACTGAACCATATGATTTTGTGTTCCTACTGCAGAGTGATTGCACTCCTTTCCTCTACATTTAATATTCCTTTTGATAAACTATACTACCATAGCAATAACCCTGAACTCTCAGAAGCTACCCCACATTAAAAATAAATGTTCTGAGATGCCTTTCTGCAGAATGGGATGTACAATACATCCTAGATAGCAATTTTGGAATTTTTATGAAAAACATACTGTAAATAAAAAATAAAACTTACTCTGTAAATTATCTGTTAGTAAATGTTATTCTGCAATTTTTGTTTTTTATTATCCAGAATGAAATAGGTCTTCATATTAAATTTAGAAATGACATTGCTCTTCCTGTAATATAGATGGAATTGATAGTATAAAGAAAACAAAGCACTCAAACCTCCTCCTTTTTAACTACACCAGTGCAGAAAAGCATTCTACATTTGCACTGACATTTATTTAAACCGGAGAATAGATATGGAATTACCAATTACTTTTTGCCTTACTCATTTTATCTCTAAAGGGTATTTAAGGACCAGACACTGTCAAAAGGAATGGAGAGAGGAAGCTTGTGAGAAATGAAAGACAAAAGTTCAGCAGCTCTTAAAGTGTTGCTGCATAGAGACCCAGAGTTTTGAGTCCCTTCCCACTACTGCACAAAATTCTGTCTGATGAGCAGCTTGAGATCCAGTGTTATAATAATATGTACCTGATACAAATGAAATATTCAAATTGCAATTATCAGTTACATTTTCCATTAATCTTTTTCAGATTTGTGATTGAAGAAGTCTTCTTGTCTTAGATAATGGATCGACATCCTATCCAAGATAAAGGTAAAAATATGGCCCTTGGGCATAAAATATAAGTGGTAGGTCATCTATAGGGAGTATGTACTTTTTATACAAACAAACATAAGCTAAAGTTGATGTAGAATTCATGGAGACAGAAGGAATTTGGAGAAGACCAAATGATTCTAATGTAGTTGGAGGAACTTTCTTAATTTCTAAGTAAGATAGGAAAAAAAACTCTGACACAAGGTTTAGACTATAAAGCTAAAATTTTTATATACAGTAACATTCCAAGTTCACAAAATTACACCTGGATTACAGAGACAAGAAGAGAAAATCCTTTCTGCTGAGCTCATATCACCAGTTAAGCCATTACAGGAAAGCAGAATATGAAGCAGAATGTTAAGGAACAGATATAGTTTTAAAATGAAGTAATTGTGCAAGACAGGAAGAGCAATAATGGCTTAAAGTTTAACCTTAGCTTCACCCTTATGTCTTAAATTTCTCATCTTCCTTAAATATACTAGACATAATGAACAGATAACCTAGTGGTCAGGACAGACATATCCATAGAACCCATTTTGCTGGAGCAGCATTGATAAAAAATGGCAGTATTCATTTTGCAAGTCTTGGTAAGAAGTAATATTGTATAACACTGTCCATTAAAGCTCTGGTTAAAGCAATACAGTGTGTATTGTTTTGCCTTCCATTTATAGTAAGTTACACTGAAATCTACAGACTGAGACTTGGTTTGGTTTAAAACTCTAGTAAAATCTAAAGATGAACTTGGAGTGAAAAAATTGGGAAATAAAACAAAAAAAAAAGTCAAATGATGGCAGATCCAGCTAGAAATTTCCATTGTCATTGCAAGTCTGCAAAAAATACCCCCCAAAACTCCATCAAATATTTGACCATAGTTTTGCTTGGTTTTTACCCTAAAAATTATTACAGTTTCATAGAGAATGAAGGATTGTCTGCAATCTATGTTTCATAAAATACATCTCTTAGGCAAGTCACTTGAGCTTTTATTTTCATACATGTTTGCTTTGAATATACATACACATGACCATGCAGTGCCAGAAACAGCAATGTCAGCAAGGAAAGGAAAGCTGTAAGTGGAAGTCAAGGTTACACCAGTGAGTTAACAGTTGAGTATCCATAGTGCACATCCTTATTGTATGTATCTGCTACATACACACACACTAAAAAAAAAAAAGGATTGAAAAAATAATGTCCACACAAGACTTTACATTACTTGCAGTTACCTTCCACATCCCTCACAGAGGCAAATGAAATGTCATCCTTATTGTTAGACCACTGTTTGGGAGAGGATGACACTGGGTTTCCATACAAAAAATGAGTTTGCTCAGCAGTCTTTGAAATTCTGATGTTTTAAATCTGATTTTTGCTACTTAGATGGAAAATGAACATGTGGAAATAGCATAATTTCAAAATTCTGGCATGAATCTATTTTAACTGAGGCATGTTTTTCAGGAACACGTGTAGACCACTTGCCAAGGCAGGTGAAAGACACAGTGGATTTGATTCTTCACTTCTGAAATATCTTTGAATCATTTTATACATCATAGGGAGTGCTCCCAAATCCTTGAGGAGTTTTCTATGTATAGAACTATGAAGAGGGGGAGAGATTTTTATTTATATTACTAATGCCGGGAAGATTTCCATGAGATACATCCTGGTTGTCAGTGTCTGCAAGCAAGGTTGATAGAGAAGCATGCCCAAATAAAAATTTATACAGTTCTGGAAACACCTGCATACACATTTAAATAGTGTGAGACATGTATAGGAGTGTCTTTTCACATTTTCAGTGACAACAGGTGAATGGGGAGACGGTCTTGAACTAAAAAATCTAGTATGGACTTAAAGTTACAATTGGGAATGTACCCAGACCTTTATCTGGTCTCAGCATCTGAGTCTGTGAAATGAATACAATAGGGTTCTGTTCCATACATACTTACAGAAGTCTCTGTGAAACAGAAATTATGGTATAATGAAATTATCCACAAAAGAAACATGATTTCTTTGTTAAAAATTAAAAAATTACAAGTTATTCTTGATATACAGCAATTCCTTCCAGCTTGTCCCAAGATCTTCCCATATATTGAACATCAGATCAGACACACCAGAATTTTTTTCCCTTATCAAATTATCATTGTTAAGTAACAGAGTGCCTCAAACATCCCTTCAGCATCACTGGGCAAGAATGTGGGTTAAAAAAAGCCTTCAGTTCAGTTTTCAATTGAAAAAAGAAAGCAGCCTTCACTCAGATGACTGTTCTTCTAATGATTTATACACTAAGTCATCTAAGAAAATGCTGATTTCTTTTTTCAATTGTACTACTTCTTATTGTGATGGCCTACTGTTCATACAAGTGTAGAAATTACCTCCTGATCCAGTTCAAATAAATGCCAGTGAATCAGCACATGTTTCTGCACTCTTCACACACTCCACTCAGGGAAGAAAATCAGGGAAAAAACCCTCAGCTGTTTTCACAAAATGGTTCTTTATCAGTGCCTTATGTCTCCCCATCCACCACGCTACTCAGCTGCCTTTTAGGCAGCTCATCAGCCTCACTCACCAGGGAAGGCTTGCTGGCTCAGGAAGGACATTGTGCCAAGCAGTATTTGCAGCACCTTCAGTGACATTCTCCAAGATGTGCAAGATACAAGAGAGGCAGCAGAGACTGCAGCACAGCAACAAACACATTTTCAGCAAAATACACCTGTGAGTCAACTGATGATAATCAACTAGGGGCTAGAAGGCAGCACATCACTAGCCATTACAAAACAAATATCTGATACTGTTTAGCACCTGCAGAGTTGTTTTCTCAACTAGCAATATATCCCACCTATTTCTATGTCATATTTCAGGAGCAGAAAGAAGGCAAATCTCTTGAATGACAACAGATTAACTTAGTTTTCTGTGAGCTCACGTTATTATAAATGGTTTTCTAGTGTTTGATTGATTGAGGTTTTTTTTAACTGAAATACTTGCCATTAGTTTTCATAATTTTTTGATCAGTATAGAGCCATACAACAAACAATTTTAGGATAATAATATTAATATGTAAGGATTTTTCTCTCTTACTTGCTTTTATTTTAGTCAGTGCACTGCATATTATTGAACAAACTCCACCTCTGTATTTACAAAAATCTAATCCATAGAGGTTCTAACTTCTATGAAGATACATAATAGAAAGCAGTATTGCCATGATCACTGCCATGGATCCCCAGCCACCAGTCAGCTGTTAGGGGGAAAATAAGGAAAATAGTGGTTTGGCAAGTCTTTATAAAAATACAAGTACTTGCCACAAAGAAATTCTTCATTTTGTATTCAGCCACACTTTCTTGCAAGATGCTAATGGCATCTAGTACAACAGCACAATGCTCAACAGAAATACCAAGCAGCTGGTTATTTTGCCTCATGACTATTTTAAATTTGCTTACTTAAAATTAAAACCATGAAACAAGATAATGCTATTTTAAAAGAAGTTAGGCTTTTGAAGGGCCTACTCATGGAAGATTATATAGTTATGCTTCTGAGCCCAGGAGAAAATTTAAAAAATAAAGGAGTTTTTAAATTATAATTAAGTCTCACATTGCCTACAAACATTTGTCTTTTAGTCACAGTACCCTAAAGGAGATTAATTCATTGCCTGGATTACAAGAACATGAGCCAAGAGCTCCAGGCTCTGCCACCAACATCTTGAATGATCTTCAGAAAGTTGCATCATCTCCTTGAGCACTATTTTTTCCATAAAAGAAAAAAGGGAGGGAGAGAGGGGGAAAAACAGGATGAGCATGATCTCAGAAAGATACTGCGATACAGAGGTTTACTTAGTGTTTTTTAATGTTATTGAGAATCCCAAAATGAAAATGCTCTATTAATGCAATTATGTTTGCTAAGACAAGGGCTGCATAATGTTTGTCCAAATAATGAAAGTCCAACTTCACTTCTTAGATTAAATTGGTTAGAAATGTCATCAAAAGATGGTGGTAGAGAAAACATTTAGCAAAACTCCAAAAAGGGCACTCAAATCAAATTAAACTACCTTAAGCTCGTAGTGAACATGAGACCTATAGATATGGAAATTAATTAACTAAAATTTTGATCCTAGAGCTTAGTTCACACTGGTAAATAAATTGATGAAAATAAGAGCTACTCCACTAATCTTAGACTTTTTTCAAATCTGAGGTTTTTGGGAGGTGGGTAGGGTAGAAGTAGAATCCAGGATCAGTATCCTTCTTTATCACAACCTTGATGAGCAATGGTCATACTAGAGATTTAAAAAAAGACTTCTGGTTTCTTTAGGTAAATGAGTCATATGAACCAGCTAAATGGAAGGCTTTACCACCCTTTCTTTCCTTCTATAGGATTATTTTTTTCTCCCCCTCTCTCCTTTTGACCCTCCTATCCTTCCATTTAGACTACTACAGCTGCTTTTCTTATTTGTTTCTGTGATACTGCTGTGAGCACCTCTCATGTTAGAAAGGCAGCTGAAAGCACAGTCCTGCATGTTGATATTTGACAGACTTCACAATGGGTGAGGAGACCAGGAGCTCTGCCTGTCTTTCACTGTAAGATTTGAAGCATGAGCCAGAAAAAAAAACCCTAAATTTTCAGTCTTTGCTGTTATTTTTCCCCCTCTCTCCTTCTGTGTGCATGTTGCTTTGTCATCAGCAAAAGCAACCACAATAGCTCACATCCCTAGTACTGTCTTTCTTCAGTCTTCCTCCAATAGTTATCATCCTCAGTATGCTCTAAAAGACTGTCAGGCAAGATTTTCTAAAGCAAAGTAAAAAGAAAACTGGTCTCTATAGAAACATCCTAAGCTAACATGAAAGGGAATAATATTGGCTGTTAAGATGCTTGTTTTTTTCTTAATGCTTTGCAAGTCTGAGTGGATTCCCCCACCCCACAATTTTTAAGTCTTTAAATAAAAACTTACCAATGCTTTATCTTGTTTGCTGTGAGTATAAGCAGATTGGAACCTGTTTGTATGCAGCACTGGATGTTGTTTTACATTTTGTAGTGACAGAAGCATATTAACCCCTATAATTCGTATTTTTCAAACAGGTAATCAGTAAGGCACTATCCAAAGACTAGAGAAGAGAGCAGGCAGGCATTTCTGTGGTAGATGTTTACACATACACTTAGGTCTAGCACTCTCCTCTCTTGCACGTAGCAGTTAATCTCCATAGGCTTCAGTGCTGCAGAAGGCAACCCTATGTGTCATTGAACCTGGCCTGTAGTTACACAGTACTGCAGAGCACAGCTGCCAAAGCCAACTTTGTTTACTCAGCATCACATGGAACTCCATCTGGATGAGGTTTAGAGCTCTTCAAATAATTGGAGACTCCACAAGGAATAAGGCATCCTTCCCTAAACAGCAAAGTAACAGTGGGAAAAAATGAGAAATATTTCCTGCCTTCTTTGATGAGAGATTATTTGTCCCACTTAATTTTATTTCTATCCTGCTTGCCAGCCAGAACTGTCAGTGACAAGTGCTATTTGGAGAGCACAGTCCCTAAAATATCTCAATGTTAAAGTAGCAGTTTTGCCTATGCAATACTATCTTCCTGAGATCTGCAAGGTCAGGAGATGACCAAACTTATCACCATAAGGTGACGTTGGGCAATAACCTGAATGTACTGCCCATTGAAATAAATTGCTCAAGACACCTGCAATGTAATGTAGTTCAGTCAGTCCTCATGCTGCCAGGGGAGCTTAGGATCACAGAAGGATTAGGGAGAGAAAATGTAAAAATTAGGCTTTATATAAGGCCTTTACTAGGAAAACAAAGTACTCTGAATTTCAAATGGAAGGGCCTTTATGACCATGGACATTTCTACCAGAAAAGGCTGAGACAGAAATCACCTTGCTTGGGAAGAGGTGAAAGTGAAGTACTGCTCTCAAAACAAGAGCAATATTAAGACAGATGCATTTCCAGAATTGATGAGGGAGAAGAACTTGGTATACGACATACTTTTCTTCCATTTTTAATTCCTCATAGGAAAAAAATCATCATAAATTTCAATCAAGTGTTTAAAATGCCTTTATATGACCAGCTTTAAAAATGCAGAAATACAGATTAGTATTTTTTTGTGTTACTTTTAAATCCATTGTTCATTACCATTTCTAAAAGTGTAATTAACATAAACTTTAGATTTTAGCATAAAGAGAAGTATCATTCAAAAGTTTTTCCACCTCTCCAAGACTGCTTACACTCGAAGAAAAACATTTAAATTTTCCTTCCACAAGTATTAAGAAATTCACATACCTTAAACCATGTGTTTCACAGAATTACAGTGACTGTTTAGCTTAATGCACTGTGAAATATTCTATCAAAATGTATACTTACTTATGTTTTTATTTTGTTATGGGAGTTTTTAAATTAAGATTGCATTCATAATGTTTAAACAGTAATAATATTTTAGTATAATTTACTCTCCAGTGGAACATAATTTAATAAAAAATCTCATATATATATTAGAAAGAGGTTTTAATTTTAGAAATGTAGTTTAAAGCATACAACACAGTATGATGAAGGAAATGTCCCAGGGAAAATTATATATAGATCTCTATATTTTTTAAGAACTTTAAAAACACATCTTTCCTAATGTACTAAATCTTCAGTGTATTTCTAATAAAATGAAGATTATTTTAGGATTCATGCAGCTGAAGACTGGAAATTTTCATCTTGTGGACATAAAGTTCAAAATTTTCATTCATTCAAACTTTAGAGAATGAAACATCTAGAACTCTCAATAATAAAAAGAACAATAGTAACTACCCGTAGGATTCTCTGCCATATTACACAGCTTATGAAGTGGACAATTGGTGGAAATATATATTTGTTCTCATTTTAAACTATTAGTTAATAAAGCAATATCTCTATAGTTGCACTCTCATTTCCACTCATAAATGAAAATACATCTCCAAGTTTAAACCTCTTGCATATAGTAGGCTTTTTATTTTTCAAGTATTCTTGTAAACCACCATGGATGACAACTGATTGTTTCATTTAAGCTGTATGTATCAGCAACATTTTTAATTTTTTTTCGTTGTTATTGAGGCATCTAGAGTTACAGAAAATAATTTGTCCTGTCTCCATTTTGCCTTTTTTTTCTGTGGTTGCAAAAGGAAATAATACCATCAGTACATGAAACTTTTGCTGTACCAAAATGTTTCATTTATTGCAAAACAGAACAAAATAATTTGTTATCCCAAACAAGTGATCTATGGGAATGATTTTGGTTGATGGTTTAGTGTGCTTTTGTAGCAGAAAACAATTGTGCTTTATAATTTTCTGTATATTCACAGTGATGAAAAAAGAGTTTCAAGGATTGCATTCATAAAATTATATGTTAGAACTATTTTTACAACCCAGTTAATTTGCATGCTTTGTTGCATCTGACAGACCACTCTGGCTATTTAAGAAACCTCTTCTGCAAATACTGCAGTAAGCTTTATGGCTATTATTGCTATGTTCACTGATCCAGGCAAAGTCATTTCTCTATTCAGAACGCACAGAACTATTTTTGGTGTGTGGTTATGACAGCCTTCTCAAATATGAGAACAATCTTTTTAAACATGTGGAAATTTCTTCCAGGTGTGGAAGAAATTTCTCTTTGCTGAAAAAGGAACGCCTCACAACCCCAAGGTGAAACAGCTGCAGAGAAGTGTTCTAGAAGCCCCCTTCAACCCAACTTGCTCTATTATTCTATGATCTGTTAATGGAACATTTCCCTCAAAGTCATTGCACAGTCACAATCCATGTGGGAGATAGTTAAATTAACTAGAAAACACACACATAAAATATGCCAAGAATCAAAGACTTTTTTTCTTTATTCCTTAATGCTGTATACTCACACCAGAAAATAACTTAGACATGAGAGGATGAGCACAAGTTAGTCCTAGCTATGTTTCTTCAAGGCAATCTTGAGACTTTGAGATATTCTTTCTCAAAGAGACATTCAAGAGAAGCTCAGAGTCATAATCACCACTTCTCTGTCATCACCATTTGGTTACAAACCCCTCTCTTACACAATCTTCTCAGCATAATAGAATATAGTAACCTCTGTAATTTTTGCTGTGGTTGGTTGCTTTCCACACTGCACCAGGAAGGTAAGGCCTACATCCATAAATGCTGAGATCTTCCAAAGGGCAGTGGTTAGTTAGTACTGTACATACAGTGTGAGCTAAGTCTTTCTAATAAAACATGTGGGAAGCACAGCATGCCTATATAGTCAGTAATTAAATTGTCCAGAATACTTTTTCTTTACATAGTATTTTCTTATTGGGCTACAAATGCAAAAATGGATTCTTAAAGAATTTTTATTTAATAGTCAAAGTATGAAACAACTAATGTTTAATTAAGTAATTAAGTAATGTTAATGTTAAGGTCAGTAACATAAAGTTACATCTCTGAATTAAACTTCAGACAGGATCCTTACACTAACTTTTTAAGCCACAAAGGGATTTTTTTGTATGATCAGTTTTTCTTAAAATTCTGACATTTCAAATGATTGCTGCACTGAAAACAGAATTTATCTACACTGACAGAACATTTTGTGGAGTTTTGATTAACTGTTTCAGCTTGATTAGCTGAAATTTCAGCTGAAAATTAGGAAATTAGGACTTACTTTAAAATTAAAAACACTTTTCACAGTGTTCAAGAGACCCATCCAATACCAACAACAGTCCCTAAAAAGACAAGATATCAGATACCCTTGACTAAGACAAAATTCATGCAGACTTCCTTTTCCAAGGAAGCTCAGGTGTTAGTTAAAGAACCCAAGTGTAAATGCACTCTAGGCTCAGATCACATCGACAGTCTGAGACTCTCTTCCAGCTAAATATCCAAGATAGTTGGGTTTTCAAAGGGATGTTTAGTATTTACAGAGTATTTTGATGTGACTCTGAACATCCTAAAATGTACCCATCTGCTGTACTCTTCAGGAGCCGTTCTACTTCTTCCAAAAGAAGTTGTCTCTAAAAATAGCACAAGAGCAAGAAAACAGCACTCTAAGATCACAGTTAGGGCATCTTTCTTGGAAGCAGACATAACTCAGTTCTCTTCTTTGCCCCTGGGAATATTCCTTCGCAGAAATAATACAGAGTTCACAGCAAATTCTCAGAGCTTTGTCTGTGTGCTTGCTAGCCTGCAAGCTGGAAAATTAAGATCCACATTCATGCTAGGATGCATAGAAAATTTAAATGGGGTTTCTCATCCCTATCTACTGGACATATGACCATGACATTTTCCCTTTGACAACTGATACTCCTGCTATATTAAACCTAAATGATTGAAGAGCTTCAGAAGTACTAAAGATTTACTATTTAGAGAAAACTTTTGCCCATCCCCAACGGGAAATCATGCCACACCCGTGAGTATTTGTTTTGTATCTGCAGTGAGGGGGCAAGTCTCAGGTGGGATGTTGGTGAGAAGTTATCATTATGCAATGGTCATGTCGTGGTTCACATGGCAGCCTTTGCTGGGGAGGCTGTCTGAAAAAGCTTCCTTCTGTTTCTGCCAAGTCACATTGCTTTATTGCAATCAAGAAGGAAGAGGAATAGAATGATCAGCCTCATGAATCATCAGGAAAACTGCCCACCAGTTTTTCATTTCAGGCTTTCCTGATGAGCACTACTGAAAGGATATACAAGGACAGATTAGATTTTCAAATGCCCACGTGAAACAATCCAGAAAATTCAAATGACACTATTACTCTTCAGGTGAGGAGCCTATGATCCAAAGTCATTCTTTGTTGCAGCTAATCAGATCTTGCTATAAGGAAATTGTAGGAGAACAAGTAAATTCAACAGCTGTAGTACCTGTTATGGAAAATTCCAGTAAGGGGAATGCAGAAATTGCTGATATCATTATTACTTTGGTTCTAGAGTGTGGTTTTCATTAGTTTATTGACTTTCCCTATTTGCAAACTGGTGTCAGAATAGGAAAACCGGAAACCTCTCAGAAGAAACAAACCCCAGTATATATGCTCTGTTTGGCTGCTAATGTCTCCTCAGGGAACAGAATGAAGCAAGTCTGAGGCAAATTCAGGAGAATAAACACAGTTCAAACTGCAGTCCCTCAGCCACAACACTTTCACTCCTCAAATTTTCTCTTAATGTAGTTCTTCACTTGTTAATACACAGACATTATTAATATACCGGTTTGCTGAGGTATTCTAAATATTTCTAGACTAGATTTTACCATTTTTTAACATCCAATTTCATACATATTGTTTTTTTCCTAAATCAGATTTTTGAAATAAATTTTGAAAGACAGCAGCATAGGAAAATTTGCAGCATGGTGAAAACTTCAGCACACAGAATAATGTCATATGACCCTGAACTACAATGGTAGAAAACTACTGACACAGTTTAAAGTGAGAATAATAATCATGCCAGACTACATTTTGCAATCTTGAACAGACAAGCTTCTTCTTATTTCTTTTAAACTGGGCCTAAAACAATAGGTTCAGAACCAGCTGTTTATTTTGTCTACAATTGTACTGCTGACTTCATTGAGAGATCATTTGCTGGGACACATTACATGAACTTAGGCAATAATTTGCCAAATGAATGGGCAGGGGTACTTTCTTTGATAATTCTGATAGCTTTATTCTTAGCACCTAATTGAAATGAAACGTTCTTCTAACAGATATGTCAGGGGTCTTGCTGAAGGAAAAACTCACAGAAACAATGTGCCCTGCACTACACAAGAGTTAAGACTGGATGTCAATAATGATTTTATCTAGACTTCAAAAAAATAACTCTACCAGTTTGCAGCCAAGTCTTGTTTGAAGAATACCATTTGAGAAATAAATTGTCTTCAACAGGAGTTACTGTTGGGTTTTCTGCTAAAAGAAACTTCATCAAGGAGGAATGAAATAACAATTTTCTCAATTAGATGTTTTTTAACTGTGTTTTTACACCGTTGAAAAAAGCCTGGAAAGCTTGGTAAAGGAAACTGAGCAGCAGGAAGTAAAATAATTGTCAATAGCCTATATAATACCAGCATATTTCATCAATAATCCACAATACATGAATGGTAGACTCAGCAAAATTAGGCCTTGAGACAAACAGATAAAATAGAAATACTATAAAACCATGAAAACATCTTCCATGACATAGCATCTACTTGTAAATTGGAAGAAAACTCTAAAAATTTACTGAGGAAGTCATAATACAAAAAAAAAAAAAAAAAAAAAGAAAGAACTTTTGGAATCAGAAAAAACAGACTCCTGCAGGTGAGAAACCACTACTGGATCGATGTTATCTCTGCCCTCAAGCCTTCAAACAAGAATGTGAGAAGATGTAGAGCAGAAACATGTCCATGTGTTTAACTTGTTGCACCTTTCCCTGGTCATTCACCATTTGTCAGCACTAAAGGAAGGTAGTGCTTAGGCTGAGCTTTAGTCAGACCTTGTCTCTTTGCATGTCCTCATTACTGCACAATGTTAACATCAGCTGTTTTTCCTGCAGCTTAATTGTAAAGGGGAAAAAGAATTGACTCAAGTAGGACATTATCAGAAGCTCCATCTTTTTTTACACTAGTTCAGTAGAGAAGGGAAGCAGCTTAGCACACTACACTGGACTTTTCTAGCACAGCATTTCCTTCTGAATGTCAAGGAGTATTTCCCCCTAGCTTGCACTAACTCTCTTTCCTAGTTTTCAGTTAAATGACCAAAACAAAGATAGTATATTAGTACATCTAGCAGATCTTGACTGCCTTACAGTTCATTAGTGTAGATATCTACTGCCACTCCACTAATGACAAGCTGTGTAATTTCCCATACTTGGCAGGGCCTCTAAGCAGTAATGTCTGCCTCCCCAAACCAATGTTTGATTTCTGCATCTAAATCTGCACTAACATGAACATCAGTTGATGCTGGCCTGACATCGACTGAACACACCATTTCCTTTTCAGTCAAGCATGCAGCTGACCAAGAAGGTAATAAGGCATAAAATTCCAGCCAAATTGTTGAAGTAGAACCTGTTTCTCACTCTGTCACATGCACGCTATGTTTGCTCTTCTGTTTTTCACAACTAAAGAAGTGGTAACAAATTGTCAGGAACATTGTATCAATTTACTCTAGTAAAACTGCAAATGGTAAAAATCTATTTTACATTTATTAGAAATGGCCAACACTCCTTGTTTCTTGAGTAAATGCGGACTTTTTACCCCCAAGAAAGAAATAAAACAGACTGCTTATAATAGTTGGCAGCAATAACATCCATACACCACAGACCTCCATACCCAGCTATTTGGATTCATGTCAGCCGATAATATTTTGAGACATCGATCCACAGAACAATCTCAGGGTTATGATTTAAAATAAATTGCATTAGGTATATCTACCCACATGGCTTGGTACCAGCATATAGCTGTTTTTGAGAGCAGGCTGATGGACCATGAAACCAATGAACTTCTAAATGTGGGCTCAGGGACAGTTTAAGTCCTCTGAGGAATGTCTCTTTTTAGACTCTCAGACTCAGCCTCCCCATGTGGTTTAACCCAAGCTGGCAACCAAGTCCCAAACAGCCATTTGCTCAGTCTCCTCACAATCAGTTGAGGGAGAGGATTGGAGAACTGAAAATGGGAAAAGTTGTGAGTTGAGTTAAAGAGAGATTAACAGGGAAAGCAAAAGCAGCGCACATGAGCAAAGCAAAACAAGGAATTCATTCACCGCTGCCCATGGGGAAGGCAGGCATTCAACCATTCCAGGATGAGCGCAGCTTCCTGTAACAGTAACAGTTCCTGCACATGTAACAGTTACTTGGGAAGAGAAATACCATCATTCTGAACACCTTCCCCTTGCTCCTCCTTCCCCACACTTTATATATTGAACTTGTTACCATATGGCATGGAATATCCCTTTGGTCATTTGGGGTCAACTGTCCTGGCTGCGTCCCATCTCTATCTCCTGCAGCCCCCAGTGCACTCATTGTGGGGCAGTGTGAGAAGCAGAAAAAGCCTTGACCCTGTGCAAGCAGCATTCAGCAGCACAGCTCTGAAAACATCTCTGTCCAAAATGTAGAAGATATCATGAAGAAAACTAACTCTACCCAAGCCAAAACCTGCACACTTACACAGAGACTGAAGATTGTCCACAGGTGACTGTGCGGCTGAGTTGATACACTGCACAAAACGCTGCTCTAGAAACCATGTCTCCAGAACTAGGTAACAATAAGCATTGGGCTTCTCACACACCATCTAAAACGACTGAATTAAAAGTTTATAATAAGTATCAATAACAAGTAACAAAATTTATGACAGCTTCAGTGGCAGAAGAGTCACAGCTAACATATTGGACACGATATCTATGATATATACGTATCTTGACATCGTAGATGGGAGAAGAGGAGCATTTACTTTTGGTAACTAATCTAAAATTCAAACGAAAACAAATTTTCCCTCTGGGCATCACCTAAACTGAAAGCTTCAGTCTCAATAACCTTTGAAAAAAGAACCTTGGTAAAGGAAAAACATTAATGTATTTCACAGGAATTGTTATATTACTCCTCACTTTTTGGTAGTCCAAAGACCATAACACTGTTTTTACCATCTCAGAGATCCTCCACAAGGCTGATACATCAATTTGAGTTTAGGTATTTGTGTTGTTAGTTTTTTGTTTGTTTCGGATCCCCATATACATTCTTGTTTCACTGCAGTGGCTAAAGGTATAGCAGTGAGAGAAAGACACTTAGGATTCTGTTTAAAATAAAAAGATGATTTTTCTGAAGATTAATGAGATCTGGCTTGAAGTTTTGGAAGGCTTAAATTTGAGGTTAACTCAAAACAGTTTCAATTCTATTTCAAGCTGATGGAGAAATCATAAACCCAAATTGCTATTACATCTTTCAAACTACAGTCCAGCACTAACTACAGAGAGATTTGTAGAGAATATAATAGCAACGGAAAGCAGAGCTGAGAAGAAATGGAATCTAGAAATTAGAATTAGAAAATAGCATTAGGAATAGCATCTAGAATTACAAAATAACTGAAAATTTTTTGCTCATGCATTTTTTCTCAGTTGTTCTGATTAGGAGGAACTCAATAAGAAATACCACAAATAAACTTCCAACACATTAATTACTTTGTTTCATTTGATTCACTGTGTTCTGCCCACAAAACAGCATTTTTATATTTTTTTTATCCATGAAAATAATTGACTAATCATGAATAGAAAACAGAACAAGTTAAAAAAAAAAAATTTGAAAATATTCAAAATAATTACACTTGCTGCTGTATTTATAATGGTGGAGCCCATCATCCTGGCACTCCTGGTAAATTAAAGCATGAGTAAGAGATTGCAATGGAAAGGTTGTCCATTACTTCTAAACAAGAACCTTGTAAAAAGGCTGAATTGCTGGAAAGAATGAGAATATATTCCAGTCTCCTCCAATGACTCATGCAATGCCTCAGAGTGTCAAGCTGAATTGCCTTGCCAAGATCTTTCATTTTGTTTCTCTGAGAAAAATGAAAACTAAGAAAAGAAGGAACATTCAGAGAAGATGGGGTGTTTATCAAGGTTCAGCTTTAGCCCAGGAAAACATCTGTTAAGCACCTACTCTGAAGCACCTATTTGAAATTAAGATGAATAAAAGTTATAGAAAAACCATTACCCAGAAAAGGTATTTTAAAATTATATTCAACAGCCATGCGCACATGGGAAAACAGTAGAGCAAATGTTTTGCAAGCAAACAAATGCAAATAATTCATGTTAGTAAAGAGATTTAAAAGTTCTTGTGCATGGTTTCTTTTCATTTTCCAGAAAAAGAAAATCTTTTAACAAACAGGATTTTTTTTGTTTGCTATTGACTTTAGGATACTTCCACTGAATTTACGCTTTTTTCATGCTGCAGTTTTACATGTTGACTGGAAGCAGAGGTTAATGTAAAACAGCAGCTGTTTCTTAGATATAATTGCATTTCTAGTACAACTGGTGACTTGATTTAAATATTCTTTATAAAGCTGTAGAAATTATAACTAATGAAGTTGGTAGTACTTGTACCTCTTAAGCAATTATGCAAAAAGTTATGTATACACATAGATTTCAACTAGCTTACATATCTGAATTGGTCCTTGCAAAGGCAAAGTTCTCACCAATTTTAAAGGAATTTTAATTAACATCAGTATATCCTATGCTATTACCCCCCCATAATGGCTCCATTCTGCAGAGTGGAAGCAGTACCATTCGCAGAAGAATCTCCAGCCTAGATATCTGCTGGAACACAGACCTTATTTTATTCAAAACAAGGTGATATTCAGCAACATATAATTTCACAATTAGCATTTTTGCCCACAGCTTGTGTCAACTTATCGCTAATCTCCTCCAACTATTGAAAATCAGCTCATGAAAATTCTTTCATGCTACAAACTGTTTTCTCTAGTCAAGATAACCACGATGCAATGTATATAAAAATAGAATATTAAAGATTATTTTTGTCAACTTTAACTAACAGATTAATATAACTGATTCTTCTCTCCCTGTCTTCTCCAGCACAGGTATGCACAGCCTATTTGATGAATGCAGTCCACAAGTACAGTCTGCTTAAAGTCTAATAACTAACATTTGGAATACTGATCAAACTATAATTCAATGTGAATTTCCTTTGAATATAATCTTTCTGAAGCCAATTCTAAGTAAAGCTGTATAAAAAAGAAATAAAAAGATAAAAGACTAAATGTATTACTTTAAGGCCAGGTTCTGCCTCTCACAGACATAGCGAGTGGTGCTTTATAATTAAAGTTCTGATAATGGTAAAGAGAAAAGTGGCATTCAAGATCAAAGGGAGGGGAGAGCTAAGGAGTCATTCCTTAGTGAACAGGAAAATAGACAGACAATACCAAAAAGAATCAAAGATGGTATTTACACTGCTAATCCGACACCATAAGAATGAGATGTATTTTCACTAGTGTAAATAACCAAAAGTTAAGGAAAAAGAAAATGGAGCCTCTAAGGGGTTGGCTACAATAATGAGGCCAGTATTAAACCCAGCCACATCCAGTATTTACCTTGGCATTTAGAAATCACAGGAAATTATTTTGGAATCTGGCAGATGTTTCCCAGAGAAAACATATCAAGTACTGTAAGGATACTGAAGTTGAGCCAGAACAGGAATGTTTGAAGTCTGACATGAAGTGGCAGATGTGACAGCAGAGAAAATCTGTTCAGAAAGATCTATTTAAAACATCTTTAACAATTAAGGAAATGCCAAGTGTCATTGTGAAAGCTAAAGGAGAATAAAACAAACACAAGAATTATGGAGAGCTGTGCACATCTGATCAAAAATGTCTCTCTCATTCCTTATTAACAACTATACTTCAACTACTCACCCCCCAGCCTCAGCTGACATGCAACACAGGAGAAGGAAGGGAACACACAAAAGTGAACACTCATTCTTTCAGAGGCATTGACCAGCGCAAATTTTTTGCTGCTGAGACTACATTCAGTCCTGAATGGATTATTTATGATTCATAACCAACACACCAGTCTACAGTTCTGGACTGAGCTGTATCATAGATGAACAAAAGTTGAAATGGCAGGTTTCCCATAGAAATAGATTATGGTTATATGTATTTCTAAGCTTGGAAGAATTGAGCATTTTACAGATTGCCGCTTGTTTGACATTACATGGACAAAGATTAAGCTGCATCTCTACTGATATTCTGGACATAAAATCCACCAACAGCCACGGAGCCCTGACTGTTACTCCATGAGAAGTTGTGTTGGCTGCTGCTTCTTCTCAGCTGCAGAAAAGCATTGCCTTTAGAACAACTGTTTATTTGCACAGATTTTGACCATTCTCAGTGCTACCGGACCATAATGGCTGTGTCTCACATCTGGCAAATAAGAAATGGCACTGGAAAATATGCAGGTTAGTGGAATCTGGAGACAGAACTCCAGAAGAACAAA
Source organism: Parus major (assembly GCF_001522545.3). Taxonomy (NCBI): domain Eukaryota; kingdom Metazoa; phylum Chordata; class Aves; order Passeriformes; family Paridae; genus Parus; species Parus major. Next base: position 36,647,251 of record NC_031769.1, on the reverse strand, counting down.
AAGTGGGAACATGACATAGGAATTTGTAAAGCAATAGGAAAGAAACCAACTCCTCAAAGTAACTTTGGAAAACGGACTCTTCTTGTTGTAGAGTTAAAGTTCTCCATGCCTGGTGAGCAGGACAGATCAAGCTTTGGAAAAATATTACAAAGAAGCTCAGTCCCAGGGAGTTAATAAGTGACAGCTCCAGTCTGATCCAAATAAATTTCTAGGGTAAAGTTTCTATTTGCAGATATTTCTCAAAGCCATCATCATTCAAAAACCAACACCAGCACCAAGATTCAGTAGTCCTAGCTGGCACAGGAACTGCACTATGCAGTGGAACTGCACTATGGCTATGAGATTTTCAGCCATGCTAGACCAAGTAGTGTTCCTGGCCCTATGTCAGAGAAAAGAATGGTAGGTATTGCTTTTTTTACCCTCTAGCAATGAATTCATTCCAAGCAAAATGGATTTTACTGTGTGAAAATGAATTCCACACACCAAATTTCTTTTAGGCCAGACTTTTAGGTGAGGACTGTGTCTGTCAAAAGTTTGCATGTGTTTTCAAATAGGTATTTATAAAAACAAGTATATATCACACAGTTTGAGTTCTTTAGAAAGCAATCAGTATTTGGCTACTTTTGCTTAAGTACATCTAGGACTTTTGATTATTACTACTTTTTTCTCAATGCCATTCTGTCCACGATGGCACAATTTTCTTTAACCTTTCATTTTACGACAAGCAATTGTGCACAACAATTTCTTGTCCAACATGAGGTAAGTACCCCTTCCCAGGACAAGTCAGTAACATCAGCTCGAATCAAGCTGTGCTGATGTTGTCTGTCTTTTTTAGCAATGCCTACACAGTATTTTCATTCCAGTTCTACCCAGCAATGAATGATAAAGGTAGTACAGCAGGTGAGGCGTTTACTTAATGAGAGCACCAGACACTGAAGAAATTTTAACAGAATGATTTTTACTCCTACAGAGAATATTGCCTCTATGCAGGTTTGAGGAAGGAATCTGTCATGAGTAAAAATGAAGAAAAGTACTGGGATCAGTCAGAAGGAGAGCTCGTCCTTGTGCAGTAATTGCTACCTGACAAAGAAAGAAGCAGGAAATGCTCAATGGTATAAGTGCTTTAAAGTAAAACTCATTGATCATCCAAATTCCAGCACTATGAGGAGTATTTTTCAGTTCATAATCTGACAGGACTTTTCTTTTCTTGTGTGCTTTAGACAACACCACAGATTTAAGTCACTGGAAGGGATGTAAAGGGAAAATATACAAGCAGCCTTTGATGCCATTTGGAATGAACATAAACTTGTCTTCTGGCATCAATGCAGTGGAGATTTTCATGTCCCCATATGGTTATTCTCCTGGCTGGAGCCTGTAGAGCAGATGCACAACACATGGGAAGGAAAGAAAATTATACTTAGATAGTAAAATAAAAGCTGGAAAGTAAAGGAGAGAATTTCAGGAATCACTAAAGTACCTCCCAGAACACACTGTTTGGGTTATTTCTTCTTCCAAAAAGAGAAAGAAAAAACAATAACCCCCACCAACCCTCCTGAAAATGGCTTGCTTTATGAAGAGAGGTCTGCTGCCAAAGTCCTGCTGCTCTGCAGAAATGTATCCATGGAGAAAAGGCTGAGTGTCGCTTATGCTTTTGTTTTTTCCTGACTCAAAATGGATGGAACACAGATTCTGTTTTCCATTCAAAATACATTAAATCTTCATTTAGGGAGACTATTGAACGGTCATAAGAAGGACAGCTTCTCAGGGAATATCACTTCTTCACTGCCCTCTGACAGCAAGCCTGGATTTGACAAGAGCACTTGATAGCAAAAATAGAGTTTCCAGCTAATAATAAGCTCCAGTAAATACGGCAACCGTGACCTTCCAAAGCTACGTCAGCTGCATATCTCTTCTGTACTCAGACCAGGCAACATTATGACTGACTGTGCAGTGAACCGTGCTTCTTTCAAAAGCATCTGTGGATTTTAAGTGATCCCTAAGCATTGCAGAAATGCAAAGCTATTTAAAATTATGAAAGGATTTCTCTTCACTCTTAATGGTAGATGCTTAACTACTCTTGTTAGCTGCTGAATTCCATCTCAGCCAGAGATAATAGCGGGAAGTCCGTGATGGTATGCATACCAGCATCCAGTTTAGTGAATCAAATTAGAATTTCTTGGTTAACCTGTTATAAGGACAGCTGATGGGGCACCTGGAGGGCAAATGCCTGATGTTAGTTTCAAGTACTATAAAGTGCTAAATAATGGATAAACTATGGGCTGCTTCTGTCTGCAAAAATATCCAAATCGCAATAGCCTGAAAGGAGAAGATTGTGGAGCTACAAATTAATTTTCATTAGACTTTCCTGTGATGCAAAGAAGTTTTGAAGTGAAGGGTAAGGGGTTGTAGAGACTGGCTGGTGACAGAGGTGGGGAAGGACACCAAATTTAATAATAAATTATTAAGGGTTTATTAAAATATGAGTTAATACAGTTGCCCACTTCTCAATTCTCAAGACCCAAATTCAAAGTAGGTTGCAAAAAAAGTAACTCTGGTAATTTCAGCCTGGTCCCTAATGGACATTTGTGTTTTATCATATCACCTAATTAGGCAGTGGTGAGAAGACATACAGATCTGGAACAGAAAGCAGGAACATTGAGGTCATGACAGAGGTATTCCTGCTGTAGTGTACATGCTGGAGGTGACAACTCCACAAATTGCATCAATTTTTGTGAGACAGCACCCCCTTCCTTCCAGTATGAATTGCCAAGAGGTAATCCAAGGGAGTTATGATATGTTGCTATTTTGGGCAAATAAAGCATAGGAAGTTAATGAAATCAGCTTCCCTTTTACCCCTTTCCTGCTGCCTCCTCCTCATTTACTTGCAGAACACACAGTAAACTGTTGTTTGCAATTTAGTCTTACCACTCTTCAACAATAATAGATGAAAAGTAGTGTAAAATGCTTTATTCTCTGGGGCAAATATTTATGAATAGTCAAAATGTTTTTGACTGGTCACCTGGTCAGATGTTCAGCTAACATCCTTCAGTGGAAAGGTGAATTGCTGGTATTTCTAAGGTATCTGAGGTCCTCATGGACACACACACACACCCCCTGCCTAGCCACTTCTCCACCCCCACCAGCCCCCCCCAAAAAAACTCCAAAAAACTGTGGAGTTATTTTCTTTTGCTTCTTCACCTGAGGGTTACTTCAAAGGTCAAAACCCTTGAACCATGGAAAACAAAAATATGTGAGGAAGGTGAAAGGTTTAAATTCACATCTTTCATAACACAAAACTATAACTCAGTCAAAGTCATCTCTTGCAGACAATTCTTAAGATTTTCTTTTTGAGAATCTTATGTAGTAAAATCTGCAGCTCAGAATTTTAATACAGAAAATTAATGTTAACACCAATAACATAAATACCAATATGTACCAATAACAGTACAGCTGAACAGTAAATATCAATATTTATATTGATATGTTTCAGTCAAAGTGCATTATGCATACAGAACAGCGATAAGGCAACATACTTGTTAAAATACCTGGATTGAACTCTTTCATGAATAGCTTTTAGAGCCTTGCTGTTTTGAGCTCAATATTATTTACAACTAAAGGATATTCATGAGATAAAAAGGATCTCCTGAGAGAGGCTGAGAATCTTAAATCTGATTTAAACACAACCCATGACAAGATAAGGCATTATTCAGGTTCCATCTAATATTTTTATTTCTTCTAGACCAATGTCTAAATTTCTGAGTGAACATGAAGCAGAACAAGCCAAAAATTTAGGCAAGATCTCAATGAGGTAAATTGAGTGAAAGCTTTGGCTTAGTTCCTCCCTGCTTTGGAACTTGGGTCTGTCTGTAGACTCCCAGTCTTCTATGCTTGTGCTAATATATGCACTCTGCTTCATACCTTACACAGCTTAATCTTAACTTTTACATTCTATGTTACAACCTTTTCACCTGCTTCCTAAAACTCCACCTACATGAAAGACTGCAAAAGTGATGAGAAGGGGGTGTTGTGAAAAATGAACATAATTGCACATTTGAAGCTGCAGATTAAGAATGCTCTTACCAAATATTGCACCCATCACCATCTAACTTTACTAACGAAAAAGTAATGATCCTTCCTCCTTCATCTTGCTCTGTGTGCACAAATTGCAAGCAAAAACAATTAGTTTAAAACTAACCCTGGGAGATTAAGAACAGCCCCTAAGTGGTCACAATGGAAAATATTCACAGTAAAGGGTCTGAATTAAATTTTAAACATGAAAATATTCAGGCTTCTGGACTATGTTTTCTGGACTTGAAATGTTTCACAGTAAGCTTTAAAGGAACCATGTAAAAGACTGTCCTTGTATTTGTGTGGTTCATAGGTCAGAAGCAGCCTTCAAAGAGTTGTACAATGTAAAGTGTACTCCATTAACGCTTTTAATAAAATTCTCATTAATCACTGTTCTGCTTGGAAAGCATGAAACTACCCCATGACAAACAGCAAGGAAACAACTGAGTGTTCCTGACAGCTCAGCTCCAACAGAGCTTTCTAACTTCCATATTAGAAAACATGGTCTGCATCCTAGGACTGAGGCTGAGGACATTATATAGTTCAGAAAGAGACATTGCATTGACGGCCACTAAAGATCCCAGCAGACTACTATATTAATGAAGAGTTTCTCTGAATAGAGGCTGAGATCCAGTGTTTAGTTAAACCAATAGAGAGTTTTTAATACATTCTTCTAACTTTTCCAGTCCTAGAATGGCCGGATTGCTTCCTTGAATGGGAAGCGTTTTGAAACATAATTCAACTTAGTTCAGAATTTTCAGAGTGCTCTACTGCAAGTGAATGCAGACCCTTGGGAATGAATCTTTCTTGGCTGAAAAAAGTGTAAGTTCATGGTCTCCTCTGTAGCGGTCATGTAGGAACTCTTATTCACACTCCTTGAATAACCTGAAACCAGAGGCAAGCAATGCCAGAGACAGCATGCTGGGATATGCTGAAAAAGACTCCCGCTTATTCACCCTCTCAAAGGCTTTGACAGCAGATCTATTTCCTGACTAATGCTGAGATCACATCAGCTAGGACAAAATGATCATCCCAGAAATCTGGATTTCTTCTCAAAAAAATACATAAATAAGAAAAATCTGTTTATAATACCTGGATTAAAACCTGGCAACAGCTGTAAAACCAGGGATGAGCTTTCCTTTCAAAGGAAAGAGAGTAGAAACTGTTGCCAACACTCATTCCTCAAACTTCAGCCCAGTGGATCCTGCAGAGATGCACATAATTACCTTCCTGTTAAGAGCACCTAATGGAGTAGATAGAAGCATCTGGGCAGGGAAGTGGGGGAAGACAAATTTTTGAGCTGAACCTTTTAAGTTCTTAAAAATCATGAAGGTCTTTCAAACCATTATTTTTACATTACAAAATGTGAAACTATTACACCATGCAATCTATACAATGTAACCCTGGCAGAAATTTGGCAAGAAGTACCCTGGAAAGCCAGCCCCTAAATAAAAGCAAAAATAGAAGCTATAATGAGAATAAAAATCTCTGATCCTAAGGGGATTCAGCATCAACCAAAATTCATTTATGGAAAGGCTTTAAATTTCTTTGCACTCATTTGCATTTTAGCACTAAGGTTTTGTCCAAGAATAATTAGCGTAGGGTATTTCAGAAAATGAAAATTATTTTTAATAGATGAACTGTCTTTCTCCTCCTCCTTCATCTCAATGATTAAAATGAATGTTCTATCCAGTCTCATTTCCTAGTTTTAGGATTTAGCTCTTTCCATTTCTAAGGATTGTGCATTTAAACAAAAAAAATCATTAAAATATTTTTTCCTAGTTTGTGTCTCTGAAAATAATATTTTTTTCCCTTCTAAAAAAATACTGTGCACAACTTTAAATTTTGTGCACAAAACTACTAGTGAACACAATTGAGAATTATTCTATCCAATTATAATTTATTGATATGCTAAATTAGAATGTGTCACAAAAAAAAGGAAATTCTACAAAAGGTCTGCAGAGGGGAGTAAGTCTCACCTACCTGAAAGCCTGAATACCCAGCATTTGCCAGATCCACAAAGCCCAGCGAGTCAACAACAGTCTTAAATGCCCCATCCCTGTTCTTATATACAAATATATATATTCAAATATACAGATATATATGCAAATCACAGGAAAATCTTTTAATTCTTGATCTCAACATATTCCCATGGTATCTTTACCATCTTCAATACTAGGAACAATGTGTTGGGGCACAAGGAGTGAACAGAGATTTCAGAGTGTGGGAAGGACCCCACACGTCTGGTGCAGAAACTGGAAGGTGTGGGGCAGAGAGGACAGTGTGCTATGGAAAGACACCAAATAGCTGCACTGCTGACTGAGATGAGAGCTCCTTCACCAGCCTCTGTTCTTGCCTCTGACACAGCCATTCTACATCATGTTGTTCTCCAAACAGATGCATTTCTTACTTTTCCACCCATTTGAGAGCCCTCTGTGAATAGCCACTGGAGCCTCACATACAGAGTGGGTATGTGCAGTTGCGTATGGACAAGTCACACCATCAATAATCTCCATGAATCTCCATCAATAATGATCTCATCCTCTCTGCATTTCAGGCACACAGGCTCCAGTGTGGGGTAATATTTTGTTCATTCACTGTATATCAGAATACATCAAAAACCTTAAAAAAATACACTGAATACAGAGAAAACTAAGCTTTAGACAACCTAGTTCTATTTCTCTCTAAATTCATTGAAGTCAATGGGAAAATTCTGTCAGTCCTGTCACCAAATAAGTTACAGGTCCTTGGGAGAGGAAAGCACAAGGCCCAGTGGTTGAAGCCTTCATTTTAACACAAGCACAACACGGGCATGAACGAAGACAGGTGAGGTGAATTCCCAAATTTCCGAATTCTTAAATGTTTGCTTTACCAAGTTAATAATTCATATAATTTTGGACATTTTAACATGCCTTTTTGGGTGTATTGCATATTCTATTTAGTGATAGGACAGTATGACTACTTGAGTAACAACTTTTAATGTGCTTGTAATTATTTTTCTTTTAGCTGTCCTGAAAGTATAATAAAACATTATAAAAGAAAATCATCTAAGTCATAAGTGATATAAGCTAAAGAAAGAAATAAAAATTATTCCCATCTTCTTGGCAACTGAATTTATTTTGAAAAAAAATCTATGCAAGTCTGACAGCTGCTAGTCACCTTACTAGTTTGATTCCTCATCTAAACATAAATGTGGGGCCTGAAAGCCCTATTACTTGTGCCTGGCTTAGCACAGACTGAGTGTGAAGTTTTTCCTCTACCTTGTACATTTGAACAAGACTGTTTATGCTCTGCTTGGCATGGCTCTGGGACACAAAGATGCTACTGCCTCTTGCATACCCATTGCTTGTCACTGCTTCCCTGAGAGAAGCTGACCTTAAGCTTGTCTAGCTTGGTCTGATTGGTCTCTAATCTGTTTCCAAGAAATGAACCAGATTCACAAAGAACAAGTGAAAAACACAAGACTGTTTGGAGGCAGAGAAGATACAACCATACAGCATGGGGTTAGTCTCAACCTGTCTAGATGTCAGCTAGACCGAAGTAGAACAAACGTCTCACGCAACAAACTGACAGACCCAGCTGGAAGACAGCAGGTGACAGCACTACCTTCAGCAAGGAGCTTCTAAAGTTTATTCTCACTGCCACTCTAACTCACACATGCACAGCATAACCAACAGACAGGCAGCACCTGGATATTCACAGAGTGCAAGATGATTCCAACAAAATGATCAGCATGGTCCTTGGAGAAGGTCTCAGAATTAGTTATTAGTCTCCCAAATCATGCACTTATTGTTGAAGAAATTCCAACCATGTATCTGGGTCTAACTTGCCTGAGAAATAGGATGGGAAGGAAATGGGATTTGACAGAAAGAAACAACATGAAGCAATTCACAAGGCAGAGATGTCAGGAAAAACTTGGCTACAGTCAGGGAGGCATTTGCCAAGACTGCAGCAGGACAACTGGACCTCTTCTACATTACTGTCATGCAATCATGTTATGTTGCTGAAACAGCACCCCAGCTGGCAACAACTATCAGCAAGAGTCAAACTGAATCCATACTGTATTTGTTTTGGTATTCATAAGGAAACAAACTTTCTGCTGTATTCAAAAAATGGTTCTGTCCGAGAAATCCATTAGTGACTAAGTCTAAAGGATAAGAAGACTCTCACTGCTTGCTATGTATGATAGAAATCCCACTTTTTTGAATTTGAATAAAATCTCCATGAGACTGGTGGAAGAGGTATCTTTTTGTTCAACAGCATCCGTAAGAGATCTTGCTTACTTATTTCCCTCTTTGAGGTACATCTGATTGACAGATGTTATCTGGGTGGAATTTCATCTGGTCTGAAGTACTCCTGCTCCATTAAAATCTAACATCCATTATGTTCAGTGTTAGGAAAAATTGCTTCAATTCAAGCCACTTTGAAAACTTAACTACTGTCTCAGTGACAAGATGACATGCACTGTGGAAAGCATAATATAGGTCATGCAAGCAGTAAAGGTTAAGCTTAATACATCCAGTAAAGATGACTAAGGGTTTGGCTCTAGAATACAGCCTTATCTCCCAGAAGGGAATATACTTTCACAGAAAAATCTGGGGAAAAACAAACAAAACAAAACAAACAACAACTAACAAATAAAATAACTGTATGCAATGAAATGCAGAAAATTGTGAAGCCTGCTCAATTTCTGGGGACATCTCAGAGCATTTCTGGTTTCATCCTTGTACTAATTTAAAAACTAAGTCAGAGAGCTGGCTTTTCAGTCTGATATTACTGAAATTCAGGGTATATCCTTAACCATCTATTTTAAAATTGAGAAAGTTCACTTTTTGCAATTTTGGGGTTTTTTTGTCTGGAAGGGGAGATGTGGGTTTTCTATGTCTGGGTTAGTAAAAAAAATTATAGAAAAGATGTCATGCACTTTGCTTTGAGGAGGTCACAGCAGAATGAAAGCCTGTGCAATCAACCAAAAAGTACACATTTTCTAAGCTTAAACAGTACACAACTCCACTGGAATCCACGTCTGTTTTTCAGAGATAGTCAGGCTGAAATCCTAAGCTCCCACAAAAAAGAAAAAAAAAAAAAATCTGTAAAAATCAAGGAAAACAATATGATCAGGACATGTTGTCCATCTTCTAAGTAGATGGCCCCCACCTGTTTCCGGCCAGACAGAACCCCAACCTCTAAGCAATGCCAGAGTTCAGCTCCCCTCAGTTGTGTCTGATTAACTTAATGCAGGAAGTCATTTCCAGATGGGACTCCAATTTAAATCCAAAAGCTATGCCACTGTCTGGCTCATCAGGGCTTCTGCATCACATACAGCACACCCTAAGGGATGGCATCTTCTGGCAGGCAATACTTTTTTAATACCCTACTGAGGTAGACAGTGCTGTTATTCAGAATTTACAGGGTAGAAGTGCAAGGTTGTACTTAGAGGCAGTTAGGCAGATAGACAGACAGATAGATAGAGAAACTAGCTCCTGTACTTCTTATCTCACCTTTCTAAACTTGACAAATAGCTCACACTTCAGAAGGTTTTCTTAGGAGGATTTTTGTTCAATTTGCTTCCTCTCTATCTATGTACCAGGGAGATTTTAAGCAGTTCATGATCTCCAAAGCTGGTGTTTAGGGCTTTTTATGTCACCTGATGCACAAGAAAGCCAGATTCCATGAAGTCCACATGTTAGATTTTTTGTTCCTAATAATTTACAACACAGTGAGTTTTAGATAACGTGCAATGAAGCTGTTCTCAGCAGGCTCATGTGCAGACTTCCATTCCATTGGCTGCACTGCAGCACTTTTCCATCATTCCTGAGCTACTTCCTAAAAGCATCTAAACAAGAAATGGAAAGACTTTCTCTTCAGCAGAGCAAATTTCCATTGGGCATTGTTAAAATTCTTTCAGAACTATATTAAGATTTCTGTTTCTATGAAAGCACTGGGAATATTTAAATGAACAGGCATGAATATTCATGAGGGGAAAACTATAGAGACAGTCCAGCTGCGGGAATTATCATCTGGATGGGGAAATGGGAAAACAAGGTCTAGGTGTGAAATTATATTGCTCAGAATTAAGGGCTCAGGGAAACATCTCACCAAACATAAGTCAGACCTATGGCCTACATGTTCAAAAGAGGACAGTGATATATGTTGCTGTTTGAGATATCTGGCTTTCAAAAATCAGGTTTAACTGCTTGATCTCTGAATCATAGTTTGCCAGAAAACTGCACAGGGTGTGTTCCCTGTTCGGGGTTGAATGATGGAAGAGCAACCATGCTTTCAGACAACATTTATCTTCCCTAATCCCCACCCACTCTCCTGTCTCCACTCCTTGATCAGCCCCAAACTGGGTACTAAACCTCACACCATAGAAAATAGCCACAGAAAATGTAGGGTTCTGAGATAAAAGACAAATGACAAAAAAACCCCTCCTCTATCTGTCTTAGCTTCTTTTGAAAACATTCACCAGATTTCACTGTGCACCTGCCTGACTTATCAGATGTCCTTGGGGGAATTTATAAATTCACTCATAGTTCACTATATTACACTAAATGCAGCTGACACCACTAGAGGTACCAGGTGTTTAATACAAACCAGTCCCTGCTGATTACAGTGCAACTAAAGAATATTCAGTAAGGAACTACTGAAAATTATGTTGGCAAACAGACACTGTCTAGTGGCTAGTATCACTAACCATGGCCTATCTGAAATATTAGTATAATTATCCCTTCCCTAACATAAGTATTTCCCTTAAGAACATTTTTATATAGAATCAGCAATGGGTTGTATAGAATATAAGAAATATTGATTTACTAATCCCACTGGTTGATGAAATTTAAGTGCCAAGAGAACACTAAGGAGCAGTAGATGACATTTTCATGGAGAATAGGCAGGCTGTACAACAAGAAATAATAGTGTTTTAAGCCTTTACATGAGCATTTTAGATCTGTACTCCTGTGAAAATGAACAGGCCCTCACTGAAAGTCCCAATCTCTTAAACATTAGGATTATGTGGAGGATTCAGGAGGATTATAAGTGTGCAACAGGTATGAGTAATGTGATTACAATAGGTAAAGATCAGCTGTTAAATATGAAAAGAAGCACTCTAGTGCATTTTCCTGTGTTGTGCAAAACATCTGTCTTCTGAAAACGTCTGAACAGTACCCCATTACAGTCCTTTACATCTCCCCTTGAAGTGCATTGTCACAACAGCTACTAACAAGTTCAAAAGGTTGCACTTTCAATAGCCTCACCCAAACACCCTTTCATGTCACCCAACACCACTCAGTTTTCATAGGTCCTTCCCCTGCAGGCCTGTATTATACTTGGGGTGGAATCAGATGTGCATGCTCCACAAGTGGAAATGGCTAACTGCTATAATATGAGTAGAAATATTATTATACTAATAATAGTAATAGAATTATTACTATTATTAGTATAAGAATAACCCTGCCATGTTAGATGAGATTCCCTACTGAGGCAACCTTAGGAAAAGGATTTGTCTCTCTACTTCAGCAACTACACAGTGATTTTGCAAGCATACCCCCACAAGAGAAACATGAATCATTCAAAGACACACATGGTGGATATGAATGACATATTTTTGCGTTTGGATTCCCGATTCATCTGACAGATGTGAGAAAATTCATGAAGTTAGACAAGTCCCAAGTGATTGCACGTGTCTAGATGCTGTAAAGCACAAGTCATTCCACCTACTTTGGCACTAAGAGTACTGAGATTTTTTTTCCTTATGGTCAACCGCTCGCTGTGATGCAGTAATAGCTGTGCATTATTAGCAATACCACTTGTCTTTTCACATCCATTAAAAAGATTTTACAGACCTTATAATAATAATAAAAAAGGCAGCTAATACTCTCATATTTAGTCCAACTCTCATTTTTTAAAACCCTTTAAAAACAAATTAAAACGTCCCAGCAGGCCTCTGAATTCATGAATCACATAAAGATGCGGAGAAACCTTTTAAAAATTAAATACCATAACAGAAATGCTGAAACTTGAAACAGATGCCAAAATCACATGCTAAGTGCACACATGCATGTATTTTGCCATCCTTGCACAGTACAACTCATTACAGCTTTGATAACACCACACACATAGTGATCCTTCTGTTTTTAGTCCTATAAGATCTACTTCTATAAATAGAACAACTGCTCCAGATGTTCATCTCTGCCAGAACTTAAGGCAATCACTGAGATTCCTGGAAGTCATCTTGTTGAGTATCCTGAGCTTTAGGTAAGGTGCCTATGGACTGTGATGAAAACTCAAGATGATTGTGGGCAGGCTATATTTCACAGACACCCAGTACATCTTCTCACTGCTCTTCAATACTCTTGGAGTCATTCTCCATACAGTTCACAAGCATGGCACTCAGACTGTTCAAACAAGCTATTTGTTTTCAGTTAATGAACCTCACCATCAAATACACAATGGTGCTCAATTTCCTCATTTATTTCTTTTTCCTTTCCCTCCTGCCCTCCTGCTGTTTATTACCAGCAAATGTGATCTGCATCATGTAGACTGCAAAATCTGTGTACCAGCTACAGTGTCTATGCATTTGTGTAACACCCAGCAGAGCGTGATTTTGATCCTAATTTGGTTCTGTTGCTCTGAACACTACTCTCTGCAGTGCTGATTTATCTGAAATTCACAAGCATATATATAAACTCATGGCTTAAAATTAAATCAATTAATTATATGGTCAAGTATCAGAGTTATAAATGTCTATAGACAAAATTTCTATGTCATATCTACAGGTGGTTTCTTCCCTCATTGGGTCTCTGTATCTTCTTCTAGCTATGTTCAGGATGTCCGGGGATATATTACAAGTAACCATATTTTAAATAAGTAAATTTTGCACTTGTTAAGCTATATAGAAACAATGGCTATGACATGTTTTACAAAATGTGCCAAATATTATGACTCCTTAATGAGAGACAATAATTCCTTAATTGAATCAAAGCAGACAGTGTTGGAAAAAAATATGCTGTGTTTACTAGTAATATTTCTTAAATTAGTCACTTTTAATTCCTTAGGATATTACATGGGCCACCAGCCTTCATTTACAGATTTTGTATACAGTCCTATAAAAGACTTGTTTTTGCCTCCTGACTGTAATTTATTTCATGAATAACCACAGAAAATCACAAATTTATCCAGGCCTCAATTTTCTCCAACTGTAAATTCACTAACAGCAGTTTACAAACCTGTATGCTGCTACAATTCATTACTGAAGCTGCTTGGGGCAGGGAATGCCAATTTCATCTTGCATTTATACCACAACTAAGGAAGCAGATATAGCAAGGAGATGCCTAGGGAATCTGAAAGCCATCTCCTCAGCCCATTAGCCAAAAGCAGTCACTTCTCTGCCAAATCCCAAAGAGCACTGACAGCTCATAGTAGCTGGGCAGCTTGATATGGTATTGCTGAAGAGCCACACAAATAACACCATCAGTATTTCAGAAAAGGATTCTGTGGTCCTCTAACAATGGAAAGCAATTACAAAATAACTCTTTTCTGTTAAAGGGAAAAAAAAAAAAAGAAAGCAAAATTCAGTAATTTTTCATGCTATTTGAGACTAAGAGATGGGTGATATAAACATCCACCATTTAAAGCAGGCACTTGCCACTTAGTACAAGCAATTGCAAAGAAAATATCTCTCACTGGAGGTCACTACACTCTCAAAGGTACAGTGGTTGATTCAATGTGATGTACAACCATCCAATACCCTGTGACAATATTTTAAAGAATATGATCCGTCTTTCTCAGCCAGTTGGATTTGCTGGTTCAGCAGTCTTAACGACTAGAAACAGGGATGAAATGCTTCTAATGCCTGCTTTTAAATTATGAAGCTACAGGGAGGCTGAATCTTGATTAAGAGACTGACAGGCAGCTGTACCTTGAATGACTAGTGTGATGCACAATTTCCTATCATCCTGCTCAGTGTAAGGTGAATGCAATCAAAATTGGTGTCTTGTATGGAGAGTTTACAGCATGATAATTGTAGGAAATGAATATAAATTAAAGCTTTTAAAAGACAGATACACTACAGATTATTGGAGCCAACATATTGCTTGAGATTTTCTATTAATAGGAATACCCATGGTAGAATGAAAAAGTGGAGTCTAAATCTTCTAGATTTAAGAAAAAGGGGAAAATACAAACCCAAAACAGATAAAATAACCACCCCACAACACACACATAGAATACATCAAAATCTCTACAGAAAATACCTGTAAAAATCTCATTACACATTTTAACCCAGCTTAATTGATTTAATTTTGTTTTTCCAACTTTACAGTTGTACTTTTAGAAGAAGAGAGATGTAGTTTAAAAGGTGGTAATCTAGATATTCTAGAAATGCTCATCTGGGGGCTCATAAAAAACAGAGTAGCTCATCAACAGACAGTTCAAAAAATTTAGGGATTTTTGGATTTTGTTGGGTTTTTTTTGTTTTTAATCAGTCTTATATAGTTTTGGATTCAAAGACACTTTAGCAAATCCACCTTTCATCCAGCTATAACAGCCTTCATTAATCATTACTATAGAAGCATAAAGATAAAATCATTATATTACTTATTGAGTGAAAGATTGAAGCAGAAAAAAAAGATAAATCTCCCTTCCCATCTGGCAACTTCTAAGTCAAATATTTATACTCCCACTTAAAAAAAAAAAGCAAACAACAAAAAAAAAAACTCATAATAAATAAAAATCCATAATAAAGTCTAATTACTTCCTGTACAGTAAAAATATGTCTTGAATAATGTCAAATTGGGTCTAAGCCCCAAGATTTTCAGGGTTTCTATTTAAGATTTTTACACCACACATTGAGATGCACATTCTCTGTGGATCTATTTTAAGAGACCTAGTAGAAATTAAGTCTCAGCAAAACAAAGTGTGCAATCAGAAAAGCAATAAATGAGCACTCTGGGAACCCATAAGCAGGTGAGAATCAGTTTGAGAGATTGACATGATGAACAGGTCAGGCAGTGAGAATTTCAGACAGTTTGACTAAGCAATTAACATGAGACTTGTGACTAGAAAATCATGTGTAACAAATTACTGACCCCTCAATTAATTCATCCAATTGTAAACTGGTTGAACAGTTGGAGTTTAATCTCATTTGCCTTTTTTTTTTTTTTTTTTAAATTGGAGTAGGCAAATAAGTAATACAACAGAATTACTCTCAAATTTGAAGGTCTTCAAAAAGCTTCCAGACTGGCCACAAGGATTGCAGCCCCAAAGGGCAGGCTCTGACATAAATGCTGAGATAGGTCTAACAACATGAGTGAAAATCCCAAGTGTCCAAATGCTCCAAGAACTTAAGAAAAGGCGGAAAGTTGTTGCAGCTCTGGTTTCAGAAAAGGGAAGTGGGAGGACTTCTGTTCTCATCCCTGGGCCTCACCCTTCCCTGCTCTGTACAACTCAGTCTGTCTGGTGTTGAAGTGGAAGAGCAGAGCTGCAGTGCATTAATACAGCCTTGAAAATTCACCCCACATGGTGTGTTATTCTAAAATGATGAGGAAATCCCTTCCTCTTCTTCCTAACAACCAGCATTTCTATATTAAAACATGAGCCTTGCTGTGTATGTGTTGAATCAAGTTCTGGAATATTAAACTGCTTTATATCAGTTGAGTCAGTATACCTACCTTTTCCTATCTCCTACCTCAGTATACCTACCTCCCCAGCTCATACTGTGGTTTAGCGCAAGCAAAACAAAGTTATTTTGTACTTGTCATGTACTAAGACACAAGAACAGCTAGGCCTGTGATCCAGAATTAATATACAGCAATTCCTCACAAATATTTTAAACTACTTAACCAAGGATACCTGTTCTTCCCACTGTAAGTGACCATCAGCTCCCACAAAACCAGAGAAGCTACTCATGCTAAAGACAAGAAATGGGTCATATTAACTCAGAGAAGCTCAAAGCTTTTCATCTTTTCATCTCACAAATCTTGACAAACTTGAGAATTTGGGGGGAATGGTTTATTTCTCAAATCAGTGACATTTAAAAATGTCATTAGTTGATGGCTTAAACTTGACAGGTCATCTTAGAGATTTAAAAAATTGTTTCCCCATCACAGAATTTTTGTTTTCTCAAGTATCCAAAAAGAACAGTTCAGGCAGAATGAGAAGAAACTACTCAATATTTAATCTATATTGGTACACTATCAGCAAGATAACCAAGATTCAGATTGACTCAGGGCACCTTTAGTTGAAACATTTTTATTTTGGTAGAAATCCAGTAGGCTACAAATTATTGTGTATCTGTGATAAGGCACTGTTGTGTTTTTGCCTGTTTTAAAGTAAATCAGCATTTAATGGACACTGTATTACTCCTTTGTTGCTGTAGGTTATTGAGTTTGATTTTCTGTTTTGTTGAGATTTGTGTTAAGTGACACAGATGGCAAAGAATAGACTTTATTCTGGTTTTCTATGACCTAGAATGATGATATGTCCAATTATGATTCTTCTCAGACTGTTACTCAGGAAAGGAGCTTTTGCTATTCCTGTCCCCAGCACATTTATTTGTCCTTGCTGGTACCAAATAATTTGAGGCCTTTTAGAGATCAACAAAAATAGAATATTCATCTCACTCGAGACTGACAATTACAGAGAAGAGGATCACTTTACAAAGAGTAAACCAGCTTACCCTCATCTGTGGTTCCACTGAAAACTGATTGTAATGCAAGTTACACTGGTTTAGATCAAAAGAGATGGAGAAGATGCATTTTTGGGAAAAAAAAAATAGTTAGCAATCATAGGTAGGACCTGCAATACACAGTTAATTCAAAAGAGTTCAATGAACAGCTTATCCACACTGAAACACTTTATAAAGAGAAAAAAAATTAGCTATATTAGACAAATTTGGTGCTTGTATGCAACATAAATAAATAGTTGAATCAATAGCACATATCTTCTCTCTAGAAATTATCAATATAGCTTCACGCAGAAAGAAAAAAGAAAGACAAAACTTGAGTAAGAAAACTAGGTGGGTAGGTATTGGAACTAAGACTTCATTCCTAGCTGTCAGATTTAACAACTACTGACCCATAACAAACGGAAGAGGTTAAATTTAAGGCCCCCCTATCTGAGAGAGAATGAAAAGACAAATAAGTAAAGATGTTCCCCAAAAGCATGAGAAAGGACAACTGCCTAGAGCAAAACAGAGCAGAGATGCTGTTTTGCTTCCTTCCCCATCAAGCATGTAACGAAGTCAAGTGGTTTCTAAGTCAAAAAATTAATACTAATTTTTAATTTACTAAAACTAATACTAATGAAGAAACTTTAGTTTCTTCAAATTACTCTCTGTATGGTTGTGGCTTTTCCTGGTAGCAGGAGGCATGACCAGCCTTCTCTCTGTGCAATGGGTTCTACCACTCAGAGAATCAAATGGATTTTGAACAGCAATGCCACCCAAATTGCAAAAGTATATGAAAAAAGTTTTATATTTACAGAAGAATCAAACCTCTATAACACTTACCCCAAAGCCAGATTTTTAAAGTCTCTCAAATCTTTCCTGAAACTCTTCATCTGCATCAAATAAATAAACACTTGTGCATTGATTTGGGATTAACAGGCAGTCACTTGATCACCTAGGCTATAAATGCAGCAGTCATCAGCCTGAACAAAGAGCAAATATATGAACATTTGTAGCCATGACACCACGTGTTTGTATTGAAGTATAAGTAATAAAGCCTTTCAAGCAAACCAAGTCCCAGTACCTGGGATTTTGTATATAAAGTACAAAAAAAAAAGTGTGCAGAATCACATACCCTTTGTGCCTTGGTCTCATACTAAAAAGCACTGTATTCAGGCCAGACCCAAACTTCATATTCAACATTTTTTAAAAACTAATGTGAGGCCACTGATCAGGAAGAGCAAAGACTCTCCTGTTTGTGAGAGGCCTCCTGTGCTTTACCAAGCCTTCCAGCGCTCAGGCTCACCGTGGGCTGTGCACTGGCAGCAGGTACTACCTTGTTTGCAGGGCTGGAGCACACAGCTGTGGAAATTCCTTGAACACTCCCTCATCCACTTATTTGCAATAAACAGATGAGTCAGTGTCATAGGGTGACTTTACCTCTAAAATAGCTTTGGGAGCTAAGGAAGTTAAAGCTGCTGGTGGCTGATGGGAGTCTTTTCTCTTGAGCAATTATCGGTCATTTCTGAGAATTGGCGGCGGTTTTAACCATTCGGAAGCGAGATCAACTTGTGAACACCGCCTTAAGATGTAAAGCCAGAGCTCTCTTGTGCTCTTTGGGTTTCCAGCCTCTGACAAGGTAACAAGGCTCTGTCTAGGCCTCCCCCCTCCCCTTTCCAGGCTGGACAAGGCCGCAGAGGGCAGGTGGGAGAAACGGAGCCGGCCAGACTGACTGGGTTTGCAGTTTCTGCTGCTGAACTGAAACCTGACACCATGAACATCTGCAGCTTTCCAAGACTTTAAATCTTTTACTACCTGGATGAGACATACAGAATACTCCTTTTTCCCAGAGAGAGAGAGAGAGAATCAATATGAAAAAGACATCATAAAAACCATCAAAGACAGTGAAGAAAAGAGAAAAGTTAGAGAGGGAAAAGAGAAAAAAAAGAGACGCTAAATAAGCTGAAATAATTTGCTGTTAAAGCTATGGAGATGGACAATAGTGTTCTGAAAAACCTCCTTTAATTCATGACAGACTATATTGGGAGGAATAGAGTGTTCAAAGTGTGGATTTTGAGCAAAAGGTGGAGTAGTTGTGATACAGTGAGGTGCTGCAACAGAGGGGGGAGACGTAATAGTTGAAGATTTGGGGCAGCTTGAGGCAAAGAAAAAATTTCTGTTTCCAGGAAGCTCACAGAGACAGATGAAGAAAACTTTTGCCTTTGAATAACTCATCCTTAAAAATGACATCCCTAGACTCATTGACCCATACACACCTCAGAGTGATGTGAAATGGGAGGAGTGAACTGATGATAGGATTTCTGGGCAGCTGGCATCAGAAAAATAGAAAGCTGTAACAGAAATATTTTTCTTGTGAGAAACTCCATAGATTAGCAGAAGAAGACTTCTGTTTCTCTACAGAGACTGATAAAAAGATTCTAGCAGGAACTGGGGACTGTTTAAACACCAAAGTTCCAAAGTTTGTTGTCTCTATGTTGTCATGTAAACAAAAGAAGTGTTGGGTAGTGGGGGGAAAAAGGGTTTTCTGGAAGGTTTATTCTGGTGTTCTTATTCTTGTAGTTTTGTTAATAAACTTTCTTTATTCCTTTTAAGTTGTAAGCCTGTTTTGCTCTTGTTCTAATCCACATCTCACAGCAAGAAATAAGTAAGTTTTCTTTTTTTTTTTAGTTACTGCTTTAAAACCACAACAGTCAGCAGCAAAGATCCCGCATTTTTCAGCATACTTTTGAATTGTATTTTTTCAGTAGCTTGCAAATAGAAGCTTTTTCACACATTCCCTACTGTCACGATCTTTAATAAAATCTGAAAATATTTCTCAAAGCAAGTTCAGGGCTCTATGTCTTGGAAACTGGCCCTCTGATCCAACATGCTGTTCTCCTGAATACCTCACAACGCAACGGCTCACAGTTTTCCAAACACAGTGACATGCAAACACACCTATCAGTATTGTACTTTCAAAGTGCAAATCTAAGGTCAATCTATATATAAATTATCCACAACTAAATACATTTCATTTCCCAAATTATTCCCCTTCCCAGAAAGCTATGTAGCTTCTCACAGTTTACCTTGTTCATTAGCCTCAGAGCTATTCCCCCTATACAGAGCTATAAATCCTGGACTTTAATCTAGACTACTAAAATAGTCACGTATTAAAGCACCCAGTTTGATTCTTTACTATGGAAGAAAAAAGTCTAATCCAAATTTTTAAGTCCCTTTTTCCTACCTCCCTGTAGTTATTCTATTCCTTTTAAGACTATATTTTTCATCTTTACATGAGCCTCATATAAAGCACTAGAACAAGCACATTTGAAATCAACTTTACAGTGAACTTGAATCTCAGAAGACTTTAATTTTCCACAGATTGACCCTAATTTACATCAGTCAGAAATCCAGTACTTTCAAAACTATAATTCCTCACCAACAAAAAACATCAACAATGTCCCTCTAGAAGCTTCTTACATCTATGTCATAGGAAGAAATTCTACCACTCTTCTTCCTTCAGGATTAAACAAGTTTGCACTGCTCCTACACTCTGCTCTACACTACAAAAAAACCATTTTCTTCAACAGAGCCAGCTCTCTCACCTACAACTGTAGAGTCACTGCCATACAGTAATGCTAAAGAAACCATCACTAAACCAGAAACTGCCAATTTATACTGTTCTACTTAAGTATGTGGATTTGTTTGCCTGTTTAATATAAGAAGGTGCTTAAGAAAGGTAATGAGAAACATCTTTGTCATTATAATCTACTTCTTGCTCCTCAGCTGCCACAAATCAGTGCTGCTCTACTAACTTGCATTTGACTTGCCTTGACTTATACCACCTGTAGATCTCACTCTCAGTGCTGAATGTAAAGTAAACTCATGTCTAGAGGCCAAAGGCTCAGCTGGATTATATCAGCACATTCTCTTCTTTGAAGTGTGTGTGGCACATGGATTTACAACAGCTGTAGTTCTAGTCTTGAATTTTTGGTTTGAGTTTTTAACATTGAGTAACCTACCAGGTACAAAGACTGATAAAATTGGCAAGAATATAGCTTATAAAGCTATGTGTTCGACTGCATGCTTGTCTCTGATTACTATGCTTTTGAGGTACATATACATAAGTATATGAAAAATTTCTACTTGATAGTCTATCAAAACATTTTTCAGTAGAATGGTCAATGTGGTAAAAGAAACGTAAAAATGCCAGGGTTTGCTTAAGCCTAGAGTTTAGTTTCAGAATTCACTCTCCCATTTCTGCTGTTATTTTTTTCATGGCACTTAGAATTTGTAGAATGGGTGCAAAGGATATACATTTTGTTGCTGTAATACAGTCAATTTTTGTCTAGCAAAGCAAAGTTTACTGCCATGCTTTCAGGTTGGAAAGCCTGTTAAATTTATCAAAGCCAAAATTGTTAAGTTTGGCAGCCTAAAGTCAAGCATCAAGATCTATATTTAGGCACTCATATAAATGGGCTACTTTACACAGGCAATGAAGACCTTAAGCTTACCGTAAACTTAAAAATAAGTCAGCACCCAGCACTTCTAAAAACCAAGTCACTTAGCTGCACAGATATGCAGTTACACACATTTAAAGGAAATGCCTTCATTTGTGTAACTTTGGTATAAAAGAGGTATGATGTGCCCTATGAAAAACACTTTGAACCCACCTTTCGAGAATTGCAATTCCTTCTGCAAGTCCTCTTACAAAAGCAATAACCCTTTTAATTAAATGTACCATTGATTCCTTTCATCTAGATTGAATACAATCTGACTAGTGAATTGACGAATAATGTGTTCAAAAGAGCCCAGTGTTTTGAGTCATTTTCTTCTCATTTCAGCATTGCATAAATCTCAGGCATTGTCTACATCGTGGTTGTTTGTGTGGCTGAGCAGATCATCTTCATTTGATTTGTACAGTAACAATGTTAATTGAAGTGCTGAGATCCACGTAAGCCATATCAGTTACCAAACGACCTTCTGTCATTCTTACTTCCCATGTTACCAAAACATCTAATGAAAAATCTTTAAAGGCAAGCAAAGGTTGTTAGAAAAGTTTATCAGTCTAGGACTGTGATAAAGGATGCTATTGCTGGGATCAGAGTTGCAATATACTTGCTGCTGCTCCACTCGTCAGTAAGCCTGTGATCCAGAGAGGCAACACAAGAGTCACTGATCCTAACACAATTCCTAATCAGTTTATGTGCATTACAGCTGTTTGTAAGAAATAGTAGTGTCTCAGCCAGACTTGCACTGATGGTATTCCAAAGCTACTCTGTAACTGCTGCAAGGATTTTGTAAGTTCATTGTAAGGGGCTGAGCACTTGGGCAGCTGAAGTGAGCAAAGCAGGCAATGGAAAGGACTCCATCTAGAATAATACCAGCTTTCCTCTCCTTTTTGGACAGATAGTGGGCTTCAGAGCATAAGTAATGTTGTCTTGAGTTTACATGCAGCCAGATTACATGATCTATTTTACAATGTTATTATATTATACTGATTACACTGTATGCCTGATAAAGGTCAAATAAATAGTCTCTGCTGTGCAGAAGACAAAATTTCTTTATAATACCTTAATTATGGCACCCTTTCAAATATAAAATTCACTTGCAATCTAAATCATGTAAACAGCACCAGCTTGAATTGTAAAAGGAACTCAAAATTCATTTTCTTCCCCAAAGCTGGAATGTCCATATTTTCTTTGTCTTACCATAAATTGACTGCATTTTTATAAGTTTAAGCAAACAGGGAAAGCAATATTGTTTGGTTGTTGATTCCCTGCAACATCAAAAAGAATTATAGGATTTTGGTCCTACAAAAAAGCTCTCTTTTCAACGTTGTTCTTGCAGCATCTCATTTTACTTATTAGCTGCATGGTAGTCCATCATGTAAACATATGAAAATTATGACAAAGAAAAGAAAATAATTGTAAATACCAGACTCAAGAAATGGCTAAAGTGCAGAGCATGCCTGGCCTGTTGCATAGCCACCACAGCAAAAGGAAATGTATGGATGACATGATAGTGCATACACTATATGCCCCCAAAAAGTTTCCCACACAGAAGGTACGATCCTCTCCATTGTAGCTCCATTAGGTTTCAGTCAGTTACACTGAGCTGAGTATCTGTGCACAGATATAAGGTAAAAGCATTTGGTTTATGCCATAATTATTGCACCGACTGTTATTACAGCCTTCTATTTTTATTGAAAGCATGTATTTCAAGTGACATTAATTTTACTAAGTCCTAATTTAATTGGCAGTTTGTATGTAGCCCAAGACATGAAAACTGGTGGTGTTAGGAGTCAGGGCTGATAGTCACTGGCAGAGAATTATGGAAGGAGCTTTTCTATGGCCAAAGCCATACAGTTTTGTAATTCAGTTTTATGAGTATATGTTATCAATTCCCACAATTTCTTAGTGATCTGTTTCCCAAGAGTCAGGCCAAAATTTGGACATGTATGCAAATAGTGATAAAACTAAAAGAGAAAAATGGCTTATAGCTCTCTTTTAACCTCCTCATTTTCCTCGAAATATGGAAGTATAAGTTCTCTATCCTAAACAAACAGGGGAAAGGACAGTAAAATCTTAGGTCATTTAGATAGGGAAAACACAGGATACAGTATGGAAAATTCAGAGGATCATTCACTTTTTTATCTTCTGTCAGAGAGAAACTAGTATTTCTAGTACCTGCAAGTACTTTGAATAGGAAGTTTCATAACTAAGTAACTGTATTTCTAGCATTTCCATTGACAGGCCAATCAAATAGTTAATATACACTTCTCAAGCAGTAAGAAGTGATAGTCCAGTCCACCAATGAGTCACCTTCCACTCACAGCTAGGAGCTATTCATTACAAGGAACTGAAAGTTTCTTAATTAACTGAAATTAATATGGAGTAAAATACCTGAGAGAACCTGGTTTAAGTCACTCTTCATTGAGAAAAGTGACCTTTTTACTCCACTTGGTGTCTATGCAAAGTCCACCAAAACTTTGCACTGTCTTAAATGGCATTATCTTCTTTCATCTGCTGCAGACTTCAAAACTGTACTGACCTAACTCAGCTTAAAACTGGGTTCATAACTGCAAATATTCCTCAGTTATATTATTTTACCTCAGCTGTAACTGTTGCATACATAAAAAATACATTAAATATATATAAAAACTTCTTTGGGTTGAATTTCATCATGGATGCAATGAAGGAAATGTGATGCAGAACCATATCACTTTAAAAACTAAGCAATAACACACATTTATTTTTTTGTTACAGTGTACCACTAGATTCCCACATTTCCAAATGACTTCACAATTTAATCCCAACCTCAGCAATTATTCATATAATAGAATGTTTGAAAATGTAGATGGTTCTATTCAACTAAATGTTTCCATTTTTCCAGTCTCTCATGTATTTCCTTGGAAATCACATTGGAATGGAAGAATAAAAAGCATGTTTTATTGCCCTCATGACATAAGTGTTCTCAGTCAGAAAGTATAGGTACTTTTTAATGATATTATAACAATAAAATAAGACATATGTCACTTCTTCTGTTGTAATTGCTAATAAGGCATACCTGTGCCTATTGTTTGAGACAATTTGCCTTTGGTATTGACAGTATTCACCTGGCACTAATGGAAAGATGTTAGTACAAAGAAATCTCCTAGATAGGTTGAAAAGCTGATTGCATGGATAATTCCGCTAAAAATAACTACCTGTCTATTGGAGAAGATTTTTTTTGCTATTTGCTGAGATTTAAAATTTAGCAGTACAATAGAGCTTTTTTGATAACTTGAAATACTTACACAGCAGGTTACATTAATAGGTGTTAATTTAAAAATACAAATTCAGTCAGTTGAAAAAGAGATGTGCATGCATACAGAATGATATCCCAAGAAGCAAAATATATGTATCTTGAATTCACATATATAATTACAATACACATCAACCAAGTTCTGCTGTCCATTTGCCTTCCTGATAACCACTTGATACCCTACACAAGTTGTGAAGTATCTCAAAGGGAAAGGAAAGCCTAACCTTATCTTCTCTCACTCTACTCCCTTACTGAAGACGAAAAATTCACTGATACAATTTACCACATTCAGGATGGAGCTCTTCCCCCAAAAGATACTATATTACCTAGAATAGAGCTGAAGACAGTAAAATCCTTCCAAGTTCAGGGAAGGTAATGTCCAGTTGACAACTGCATCCACTGCTAACAGATATCATGTAACCACTACTGGACAACCTTATCAGACTTGAAGGGATGCAACCAAGGAAGTCTGAACCCCCCTGGAAACTCTTCTCATAGCTACAACTGTAAGAACAAGCTTTTGGACAAAGAAACTGCCTCAACAAACTTCTTTAAATTCTGAAAAAGGCAAAATCACAGACTAGAAAGGTGGGTGTTGAAAAGTTTGTGGAGTATGTTGAATGCAATATTGTTGGTTTGGAAGGAAGAGGGAGGAAGAGAGGTTATCTGTAGAGAATGCATTGTCAATGAATACAAAAAACTGTCTCATTTAAGATTATAAAGATGGAGGCCATCACTTCATCTCTCTCTTAATGGAATTGCCTCATAAAAAAACCTTTCCTTCAAACAAAATTTACTCAGCAATTGAGTAAATAACTTGTGTATTTTTTAATCCACATCTTTGCCCATAGAGTGCTGAGCACATTTTCCAAATTCAATGAATAAAAATTTATGATAGCTTCAAAATAAGCAAATTCAATTAGTCTATCAATAAGGTATTAGAAAAGCATCAAAAGGACAATTCACACTTGAGTATGCTGTACAGTTCTTTGTAGTGACATTTTTTTTATTTAAAGATAAAACAATAATCCAAAAGATTATTAGTTCCATCACCCTCTCCTCCTCTCTCACTCTAGTCACATACACAGTCATCAAAGCATACATCATAGAACATGGCAGCTGCCCTTGGAAAGTTCTGATTTAGAAATAACGTGTCTTTCAGGTAATAGGAACTAAAAAATAACTTCTGTATCTTTTAAAATAATTTTTTTCTCTTGAGAATGGTGCTGCAGTATATAAAGAAATCTTTCATAACAATATATGAGAAAATTATGAAATCCATTTGGTGTTAAAAGACTTAGTAGTTATGTCTTAGAAAAGATGTGCTGAATAGCTGTGGTTTATCCCTGAAAAACCATGTTCTTACCCAGCTCAGTCTGAAGAAAAGCACACATAGATAAAAAAATTCTTTCTTTTAGACCAAAAACTATGGAAAATATCAGCTGTCAAAATTAAATAAGTTCTTTCTTCATTTGGTGTCAGTATTCAAATATTTACAAATTGAAGGTAGAGGATCCTATATTCCCTATAAAAGCAGAGGTATTGGCCTGATTTAATAGGCATTGATTGTAACTCTATTTTTATTAAACTCAGGATGATTTTTTTGTTTTCTAAACTTATATTTCCATCCTGATTGCAATAATTCTCACCTGTGTTCCTTGGGGAATTTCATTTTATGCTATAGCCCACAGTGGTATCTGGATATCTAGTTAAATTCTAGATTATGCTTATGAATACAAAAGGAAGCTTTGTATATTAACTACCTACAAAACAGAAAGCAATGGACTGTGATCTTTTAAAGGCTCAGAATCCATGGGAAAATACCTTTTGGTTGTCTCTTAAAATAAGATACTGACATCTTAAAGTATATTAGTAGACATACTATACATAAAATTAAAATTCTTTGAAATAATAGAACATGATAAACTTCTGCCTAGTGAAGATAATTTTTTTAACAGCTTTCAGGAATATATATATACAAAAATATTGTAATATCACCTTACTTCACACTCTGCTAAACTACTTAGTTTGGTCACAGTATGGAAACATACACTCTATATCACACCTTATGAGAGTGAACATACAACTGAACAGTATACAGTGATATTAATGTATAGATGAAATAAAAAAGCAGCAGCAGATCTCAGGGAGATCTCATCAGTGTGCACAGATACCTAAAGGGAGTAAAAAACATGGAGCCAGGCTGCTTTCAGTGGCAACAGGACAAGAGGCAATGGCACAAAATGAAACACAGGTGTTGGGGTCAGAGGTACAGAAAATAGGCCCTTATCTGTGGTGCCTGGCTCTGACACCCAGGAGAGCACTGAATTTAGCATAACACTGTGGAGAAAGCTTTTGAAGTTGAGAAACTGGAAATGTGAGTGTGTAGGTTAGATAGAGTTTTTTTAAGTCACTGGGTGAGAAAGTTAAGTTTATTTAGGGTTTAGGCTATATTGAAGAATAAGAGACAACATGGAGGATTTAGGGCGTTGCCCTTTCTCCTTCTTCCTTCTTTATCCTCTTCTTCTTCGGGTTTTGGATAATAATGAGTGGTTGGATGAAAGAATCTACAGTGCAGCATACAGGTGTTGGGTGATTGGGTCACTAAGAAAAATAACTTGGCATTTGATTATTGGACAAATAGACATATAAAAGACCTTGGAAAGATTCTTCATTCTCCATTTTGCACCTTTCTATCTTAGCCTATTGTACTAAAGTAGCTCTCTGTACTCTGTATATATGTAATATAGATAAGGAAAGAATAAACAACTAGGCCCAAACACAAGAAAACAGCCTCTCTCTCATCAATCTCAGCCCTGGGGAAAAAGAGCCCAGCCATAAATGTTGCACCCTGACATACAGGCAGCTCCATCTAAAATTTCTGGAGTCTCTTCTGAAATTCGTATCAGTGACTTTAATCTGTTTATTGGTGTCAGTGTCAGGTTCCAAACCTGTGAAGGCAGAGATATCAATCACATATAGGAATGATGAGAGTATCTGCAGATCAGGGGAAAGTGTGCTAATTACCAAGGCCTCCCACACATGGAAAAACATTTAACAAAGTTAGCAAATTAACTCATTCTCACACAGCCATTTATACTCCACCATTGATGGCATTTCAGGAGTAATTTCCATTATTGTAATAAGCATGCTACAGGACTTGCTAAAAGAAACAGTTCACAGTCTCCTTGCAACATTATCATATTAAATACAAAAGGCAAGGAAGAGGTGCTGCAGAATGTTCTAGGATGCCTTAGAAAATACATAGCAACAGTCATTGCAAAAATTCAGAGGTATCCAAACCACAGTTACATCCTGTCTGAAGAGACCTTATTGTGACCCTTCCAATAGGTCAGCAGAGTTCATACCTTATTCCCCAACTAATTCCTTTTCTACATTTAGCCTGTGCATAAATATCCTCATTCACAATGTGAGATCTCTCTCCTGGCTTATTTACAGCTTGATTTTCTATTGTTCCTATGCAGGAACGTGCACTAGGTTTTTTTGACTGTGAAGGTATGAGTCTATATTTTTAGCTTCCTTCTTCCAATGCCTGAATGTCTGCACAGGGATTTCTGAGGGTTTGTTTTATTAGTCATGCATGTTATTTATATCATGCTATGGCTCTCCCTGTGGTTTTCATACACTACAGTTTAAAATATTCTGCAAAAAAATGGATGAACAGTTGGGGAAAAGTTTGTAATTTTCTGTCTGGTCTTTCTGTTTGATCGTTGCCTGCTTTTTTCCTGGCAAATGAGCTGGGTAATTCTTTGCAGGCTGTGTTCCAGAACCAGCTCTTGAGAAAGAGCCCCTGTGTCATATCCAGGAAGTCCTAATAAATCAGCATTTGAAAACAATAGCATGCAGAAGTGTGGTATACGTGGGTCTTTACAGAACTGCATGAAAAAGAATAATTTACCTGCCAAGTCTCAACAAGTTGAAGTACTCTTAACTGGTACTCTTTTTGACTGTTAAGATTTTCACAAATTTTCCTTCATTTCATTGTTGTAAAATCCCACAAGGAAACAGAATGACTACTTTGGATATCTCTTACCAATATCAAACAACTGAGTTTCCTCAGAGAGGTTCCTCAGAGGACAACAGCAGTGTTAGAAGAAATTGAACATGCTGCCACAAAATCTTCCCTTAAGCTTTGTGCTGCTGCATGCCCCATCAGGAGGTTACTGCTAAGAGTGCAGGTGTTCATACAAGGTGATGAGAGAACCTAATATTTGTACTGTGAATACAGCCATTGACTATAACTGAACTCCAAGAAAAGAGAAAAAGGCTATATAGGTCATTTGAAGACGTATGTTAAAATACAGCAAAAGCTAATGAAGATACAAAAACCCCTAGTGATCAATTCAGAATTCATAGAGTTTAATAGCTACTAAAGAGTTTAGGATCCAATGACATGATTAAGCCATTTGCTGAAACCACTCCTATGCCCCATGATTTTATATTTTGCTTAGAACCCACATACTAAGATGAAAACCTTCTTACTTATCTCCTAGAAGAAGATCCAAGTTGAACTAGAGACACTAGAGAAGAATTCACTATTGGATATTTTCTTTCCCTGGTGATTAGTCATCTTCACTATAAAAGTATTGTGACTTAATTCCATTGGGAACTTGCTTGGCTTTAAAATGCTAGCCATATACTTATTTTTAATCCTTTCTCTAGTAGACAAAGAAGGAATTGAGGAGTCAGCAGTGCTTTGTCCCATAGATATCTTAATGTTTAAGTGCTGCAAGCAAGTTTCTTCAGTCTTGTTCACTGCAATGAGAGATGAAGCCTGCCTCAAAGTGATTGAGCAGCCCTTTTGGTTTACTGAACAGCTGAAGCACAGTTGCTAGACACAAGTAGGTGATGATGTTACAGTTTTATTTCACATGGGTAGTTCATTAACATGGGAGTTGAACACAGTAACAATAACTAGATGACCCATGGGCTGAAAAGAAGGAAAAAAAAAAAAAAGGATAATTAAATTTCAATGAGTGAATAGCAACAGATGAAAAGAAATAAGGAAAATTAAAAACATGCTGAATTACTCAAAACTTATATTACTCAAAACTTAACTTTCTAAGTTCTTTAGTTCAATTCAAGATGAGTAATTTGACTTAGGAAGGAAAAAAAACCAACTTTTTAAATTTCTACCTTGTTTCATTGTTATACCAGAATTCTCTTTATGGCAGCACATGTTCTGGATTAGAAACTACTCATTGATTCAAGACAGTGTTACAAAGAATGGATTGTAGGCACCTCATTAATAGTAATTATTAGTTTCTGAAGCTTTATCCAGGCTCCCTATTTATTATGATATTAGTTAATAAACTGGACACTTCCAGGCTTCCTCAGCTATTGTTGAAAGGAACAAGAGAAACATTCTTCAAATGTAACTGTCCTCTGAATGAGACATGCTTTCCTTCCCATGCACCTGAGGAACTTCAAAAACATCCTCAGCTTTGGCAATAAAAATAGTGCATGGAACTACAAGACTATTCCTTCTCCTCCTTCTCCTTCTCCTTCTCCTTCTCCTTCTCCTTCTCCTTCTCCTTCTCCTTCTCCTTCTCCTTCTCCTTCTCCTTCTCTTTCTTCTCCTTCTTCTTCTTCTAAACTTTTCAGGTTTTCAAATCCAATCTGATTTTCATGCATATCTAGATTACAAGTAAAATATATTGTGGGGCATAGGTCTAGTCAGATACAGGAAAAAACCTCAGCAAACATTACCTCAATTCTGACTTGCAAAGATTACTCAAAAGATTATTTTATTATTTAGGAAGATACTAAAAAACTTCTTTACAACAGTAGATTCACTCTGTCTTTTGAAAGGCTTATGCAGTTACAGACCATTAACCTCATAATTTCCTACTCTGTTTTGCTGGCCAAAACAATTCAAGCACTGATGCTATGCAGATTCACTAGTGAGATGCTAAATGTTTTATGTATGCAACTGTAGGAATATATGCATGTAAATGTGTGCAAATGTCGTAATGTAATTAAAGAGAAATAGTCAAAATCGTGCCTGAAGTACAGTATTCAAGTAGCACACACACAGATAGGTATGTTTGTTTACACCCTTTTTCCACATATGATTGAATATCAAATGATACACCTTAACCCTGATAATTTAGTACTAGTATAAAATGTGTCTCAGAGTGAATATTTAGTTCATGCAAGCACAATAATAAGATAAGGGAAATAAAGAATAAGTCAGCACTGCAAGGTGAAGGAATGTGGCTATTTTTGCTCCCAATAAGCCAAAGATAAGCCTTTCTGAAATGCAGGAGAAGCAAAAACCTGACTGAGGAACTACTGAGATTCAGCAAAATGCATGTATTAAAAAATGTTCTCTCTTGGTGCAATAATGAGTTTACTAACATATGAAATCAGGTGGGTCATCTGGAGGCATTTATTTTTCAAACAGTATAAACTAAGTCCGCATATAAAAAAGCAACTATTCTGAGGATGCTGTCTGCATCCATTTGCATTTCTTTTAAAGGGCACACAAACCTCTGAAGGTGATTGTTTTATGTTTCTACACTATGAGTTGCAAACCACTTAGAGGAAATGAAATGCCTGAGTCCCACTCAATAGCAAGTGGAAGACTAATTCTTTAGCCCCTCTATAATAACCAGTCTTAAAATCTTGATGTTTGAAGAAAATATTATCCTCTGAAGGCTCATATTGTCAACTCTTCAAAGTTATTATCAATTGTATTTATTCCTACCCTGAAAGTATCCTCAAATGGAAATTTAACAGGGTTGTTGAAACACAAGTTTTGCAGCTTCTCCCAGAGAAGTTCACATTTTATAATTATTTGCATTAAAATGATTTAAGTACTGCACAAAACTTACCTGCCATCATTTGATATCCATTGTTTTAAGAGTTTGGTAGAATTTTACATCAGGAATATCTGCTCAACATTACCCTAAAGTGAGTCCTGGTTAAATGGTGAGGAACTTGGCCCTTCCTCCTTACATTCCATAATCTACAGCACTAAGGTTGTCTCAGAGAACACTTCATTAAAATAAATCTCATCTTTTGCTACTATCTTGTCATTTACCTCATGGTGGGAGAAAAGTGCTGCCAAATAGCTTACTGAGCTTTGATACCCTTTGTCACTGATATGGCTTAATTTAACGTATCCCTTGGTTTTTTTTTTAACACCATCTTGTAAATTATCCTTCCTTAATTGTTAGAGGGGTTTTTTTTGGTTTTGGTTTTGTTTTTTTTTTCCCTGTACCATTTTGATGCATACTGTGAAGCCATCTATCACAAGCTGGAAGCAATGTATCCACTAATGTAAAGCCTATTGCTTGCAGCTCAGTGAGCACATCATACATCTTCTTGAGTGTGCCCACAGCACTTCCACTATTGGCTGTTTCCACTGGATCTGGCTCTTCCCTGGCTGGAACAGCTCTCAGAGGTACCCTCAAGACCAGCTTGGGGAGCAGCCTCACTGCATAGCAGGGCTTCCTGCCCTATTTACCTGCTGCAGGTAAATTATATGTCCATTTCTAGATCATTTCCATGTTTTCTTATTTGCTTACATTATTTATCAATTTTATCTTTTATTAGAAGTTATGCCTGTGTTTGTAGTGGTCTCCCTTCTACTGTATTAGCTACTCAGAAAAGAGCTTAAGTCTGAATATTTTATAAAGTACCAAAATATTCACACACACCACAACTACATACATTGTAAATACTTTATTTCTACTTTATCAAATAACAATAATGTTCCTGTCTTTAATGTTCCCACACAATCCTCTCCAGCACTGGTCTCAAAAAGTGGCCTTCCATTAATTGTGAACTCATTTAATGGCAGGTGCAACTGATGGCATAAAGACATTAATCTATCTGACTGCACTCACAGGAGTCATTTAGTCTGAATGCTCCCCACTAATCACAAAATCAATAATCACCTTCTTTTAACAAGTGTCTCTGTATGTGAAAGCTCTTTAATAACTTCCTCTATTTCATGTATCATTTCTCCATGACTGCTCAGAGTTTTTCCAAAAGGAATCTTTCCAAGATGAGATCAGATTTTATCTATTCTTCAATAGCTACACTAACATAAGCTTTTTTGCACCATTCCAATGGGCCATAATATATTTTCCTTTTTTCTGCCAAGAATCTCAGAAACCTGTTCAAATGTACTGAAAAGTCCACATCATATGTCAAGTGATGACTCAGTGGGGTTATTTGGAAAGACATTTTGGAGAAGAGCAGCTCTTCAGAGTTCCATTTTAATAACATTAGAAGTGTCCATGTCAGACACAGTGTCCACACCTCTTACTCTCTATCACAGGGGATGTTAACTGAAATGTTAATTACAGTGATGGAGTGACTGGCCTCAAAAGTAAACTCCTGAATTCACGGTGTTTGAGAGCATCCAAAATTAGGCAACCAATTGAGTTCACCCATCCTGACTAAATGGCAGCAGAATCAGTGTTACTTTTGAATAAGACAGCTACCTTTCAATTTAAACTGAATTTAAAAACTACTTTCACAACCATAATTTTTCATGTCATTTCCTTACTATCCAACACTCTGAGTGGCTTTTTCTGTATTTTTTCAGTTACTGCTCAGTAACTGTAATCTTTGAAATTAAGTAGAACCTTTCAGTATCGCTGTATTAAGGGAAATTATAATAGCCTATTGACTGCAGTTTAGTCAATGATCCATTTGTTATTCTGTCTTAAAGTCTTCTGGAGTTTGTAAAATAATGTATTTAATTATCTTAAGAGTCAATATAAGCACAAATGAGGGACTGCAATGAACCAAACTGGTTAAGATAATTAATGTAGTTGTGGAAACAGGGTATCAAGCTGTTCATCCCACCCTTTCTTAGCCACCTTTCCCAGGCTAATAGTCTGCACAAAGAATCAGATAAAATTCCACAGTAAAGTATTTGTTCCTCCAAAGATCCTTAGCTTTAAATGTGACATGAATGCACATTCTACACAGAGATGAAACAGGGTAATAGCTGTCTAAAGCGCCAGTGTTAACATTTAAAAGGTGAGACATGATACATCATATACTTGGTAGGTGAAGTAGTTTTGTTGCATACTTCACTTTAAATGTCAGGCACCCTGATCAGATGATAGAAGAGACAGACTATGCATGAAAATTTGGGTCTAAATTAGATCATCCACTCCTATAACATGGTTCAGTTACTTCCTATGCCATATTCCAATCCTGATTATTTAGTTCAATATAATTCTTTTTCTGAGTGCAAGAACAAACACAAGAGAGTTAAAAATTAAACTAATGAAAAAAGTAATGGAGTAAAGAATCAAGACACAAATCTTCATCTTCCCCTCAGAATTTGATTTGAGAGGACTACCAGCATCAACATTCAACATGAACTACTGAGAGGTCAGTTGGATAAAACTGTTTGAACTAGTAGGTTTACATGGGAGGTAGATGCCTTCTTCATTTAGTAGTCTCTGTTAGGTGCAGACTGACAGAGAAAAACATGTACAACTGACCTTTCACCTCACCTCAGGAAGAATATCACTCACCACACATTTCTGTACCTCCTGCCGTCATCTGATTCAGACTAAAACATTCACTTAGCTTTCAGACAAAAATGGGGAAGACAGAGGGTTTAAACACAGCATGATCCTAAGCATTCTCCAGTGAGGCAGACAGTGAATCTTCCTTTCATGTTCCTGCCTTTTTAAAAGCAACATGCAAAGGGAAGTCTTGTCTCATTCCAAAATCTCAGGACTGCATTAGTTCATCTTAAAATAGCTGTAACTAATACTTATCTCACTTAAATTGTGAGATTTCTTTTGTACTTGAAATTATGTCTTTTAGCCATAAAAGCTTTTTAAAAAGCTACTCGATAAAATTCCTGTCTCTCTTTTTCACACAGAACCAAATAATTTCTTTCTCTCTCATCCCTCCTGGCCAAAGCAAAGGTAACTAATCTTCAGTGCATTTTTACTCACATAGACTATTCCAGCAACAGTTCAGAATATTTATCTCTGGGTTAACTATATCTTCAGAATAACTTGAATCAATTTTTCAAATTTCATTTTCCCCAAGGGAGAAAGGTCTGTGTTATAAAATAGTTATAGAATTACTGTTTTAAGGATGTTTAATTGTTGTTTCTAAATTGGCCATGAATAATTTTATATTTCAGATATTTATTGTCTATAGTGCTATATTTGGTACAATAGCTATCCAACAAGACAACAAGCCAACATGTATAAACACTTATTCTGACCACAAATGAACTTTTTTTCATCTACTGGTCACAAACTTAAGAGGTTTTGTTCACCTGTGTGCCTAAGAAAGCCATGTCCTACTCAGTCATAAGTATGAATCTGCTAAAGGGCAGTAGCCCATGGCCCCAAGTTGCAGGAATGTTTATAACAGCCTTTTTAACATCCTATAGTGCATTCTAAGAGAATATAAGTGCTTTTAAATGCTGTTCTGTTTTACCATATTTACCTGCATTTCTAATGGCAAACTTCTTTGCCAGAAAACATGCTCTTTCCCAGAATACACTTTTAACTACTTTAAAGGCAATAAACCAGCACTGATACTTTCAACCTGTTTCCATTCTGCTTAACAAGACTATTCTGTTCAATATCACCAAATGGAGGTGAAGTTCCACCAAAGTTTAAAAAGATTGGAGTCAGGTATTCCAGCTAGCTTATCTCTATTTTCACTTGGTTTTTAACTTTATTTTTTTCACATTTTTTCTCCCATTTGATAATCATGAATTTAGTTGTGTGGCTATTCTACAAGTTAGTATCTACTAGAGAATTTCTTCTTATAAAGCAAAGGAATGGCATCCCCAAGTAAAAGAAAAAGTCTGGCACCTCAGAAATGTCAGCAGTGCTTAGCTTCCCCCAAGACTAAGAAAGGTAAGAGTTGTGGAGCAGCCCTCTGTACCATGGAAAAATGGCTGGAAAGCATTAACTCATGTGACACAATCTAAGCTGTAGACATCAGCTAACACTCACATTATAAATGGAATCAAGATTTTGTTCTCTACTATTGAAAAAACATGTCCTACAAGGTCTGAATAGGACTTCTGCCAGTAGGGAATAGCACCAGTGTGAAAGCATGTGATGAAGTGGACAGCAACTGAAAGCACATCAACTTGAAACATCCTCTCATATTTATATTCATTACTTTCAATACATCTGAATTCGTTTTGATCCTGTATAATGGGATTCTCTTGTATAATGGAACTCCTGTAAAGTGAACACACAAATTATCTTCTTAATTTTACAGTTTTGTGTCCTTTTATTTTCATTCACTTTCTTCATTGTAATCCCGATATTTTATAGTCTATTTTTATACAAACTTATTGCTCTATGTTTCAATCACTTTTATCTCCTATATTTAGATCAATTCTCTTTCC
Source organism: Parus major (assembly GCF_001522545.3). Classification (NCBI taxonomy): domain Eukaryota; kingdom Metazoa; phylum Chordata; class Aves; order Passeriformes; family Paridae; genus Parus; species Parus major. The sequence goes on along the minus strand of NC_031769.1, from coordinate 36,611,327 downwards.
ATAACATTTTTTAGAAGAAATAACCAGACTTGACCACAGTGTTCAAAATAAACTTTTTTCTGAAACATGCGTAATCATTAGAGCATTAGAGACATAGAGACATTAGAGCATCTTTAGGGGTATTTCCCTACCCTACCTAAATGTTCATGCTACCAATAGTCTTTTGTTGTTTTTCCTATTTTCAGTATTGTACTCCTGAAAGAGGCTTTTACTGAACTGTTAGGCAAAGGTTAGTAGAACATCAAGGCTTTCTCTTAGCTCATCATAGAAAATCTGCAATTCTGATTACCTAAAGCTCTTTATTCACTTAAAACAAAGATTTCCTTGTTTGTTTGGCAGTCATTTTCTGAAACTGTTCACAGGCTTTAACTCACTAAAATTTAGTCCTTCATTTTCTCAGAGTTGCATGAAGATCTTGAAGTTCTCTCTATCTTCTCTTTGTAACAAAGACTTTAATTTTTTCATCTACATTTTCTGACAACATAAATTTAACTCTCTTTACTCTGTACTTATTGAATATTAATGTTAGAGTCTCCTCAGCACTTTCTCAGAGATACATTTAAAGAACATGTAAGATCCAGCGCTTTCATATTCAAAAAGATAAGGGGTCACTTCATATTGCCTTATTGATGCTTCTGCTCATTATTAAAATAGGGAGACTACATCTTTACCTAAAAGCTACTCTGCCAGAAAACTTTTGCAGGCACTTGAAGAATAGATCAGTCTCCTTTGCTTTTTTATGAAGAAATCAGTTGAGAGGCAATTCCTTAGACACTTCAGCAACAAATGCTATCAAAATACGGGTAAACCAAGGCAAACAGAGCTCCACTATGTTCAGTTCCTGTAAAGCTAGCTCCATAAATAATTTTGTCTCTGCTTCTCCTCATCAGTACAAAATGATTTTGGCTTCTTAAACCTGGATTCAATCTATCCCATTTTAGCCACTTACGAGAAAAATTTCAGTCTGGAAACTATCACAGAGGAGAAAATGGGATAGTACCAAAGGCACAGTCCAGATCCTAAGGAGGCTGAATTGCCTTTGGACATGTCTATCAATCTTCTTCAATTACAGAGGTGCTTAAAGTAACTCAGCTCTTAGCTCAGGCATTGCAATTAAATGTCTGAAGTTAATTCTATTTAATGTGTTTCCAAATCTGATTTAAATCCATGAAAAGGCCAAAGGATCTTTCCATTGCTTTAACTGACTGTCAATCATCTCTCCATCAATACTTTTCACTTTGCCTGAGGCAGGGGAAGGGACACAGAGCCTTTTCTCTACCCCATTTTTAAATGATTGTGTCAAATTGATAAATACTTTTGATATTTCCCTTCACTTCTCTTGCAAGGACTGTAAGGGTTTGCTGCAATATTTCAATTCTTTTTGAAGTTCTATGCTAAACTGTGTCCAAGTTCTATGTAGGGGAAACTGAGAAACCATATCAGCATATTCAGCCAGTGTCATCTTTTCAGTCCATGGTGCCCACTATTCCCATAAAGCACTCTGCCTAGCCCTTTTCCACTTTTGCCTTGGCAACTCTTTTACAAATGCAACATGGAATGCTAAAAACTTCCAAAGTTGGGGAGAGGAAGCCCAAGGTATTTTTCTTAAAATATTTTTCCAGAAATAACTAATGCGGAATATGAAAATGCAATAATTTTCTTTTGCAGTAGAGATGTTATTTCTTCTAAGATCCAAAATAAATCACAAAAGCTTTCAAAGCTGGCATTTAATCCATGAATTCAAACAATTTCTGAGATGGATTATCCATTAGAAAGATGCTTGCAATTCCTCATGCCCTTGTAAGATTTTAATGTATAGCTAGCAGAAAATGCATTTACACAGCATGCTTTTCATAGCAAGGCTATAATTTATTGATAAAGCTTTTTTAAAAAAAAATCTATGGCTGGTTATGTCCCTTTTTATTTGTTTATCTATAAATAATAAAGGGAGACTGAGCCAAGTCTTATCACTCACATAAACCTGTTGGATAATACTTTTTCTAAAAAAAGAAATAACCGTAACTCTGCAAAACAATGGGGATAGTTCAAATGGCAGTAGACATTATCATAGACATGTTTGATGTATGTACAACCAAATTAAAGTAAAAAACCAGATGAACCCAGCTCTCCCTCCCCTTATCTAGATAGAAGACTTCCTGTGTGCGCTCTTGGTGTTCTCTAGAAGTGTTACCTGGAATCTACGGCATAGACAACATGCTTTCTAACAGCTTGAGACATCAGTCTAGGAATGAAGGGTAGAGAATATCTGATAAACTGGGGCATTGTAATAATGATTAAATCAAAACCTTATGTCCCTAAAATTCTTTTCTTAATGCCAGCATCTTGCTAGGCATAACATCAGCTATATCAGACACGGGAAGTATCTGCTTGATCTTCAGGAGAATTGTATAAAGTTTTTCTAGGTAATCATATAATGTATTGTTGTCTCATTCTTCCCACTGCAGAAGGTCACTCACTTAAGCATTTCTATTCACTAATGTGAAATCTTGCATGTAGGAATATAAATTTAATTAAATAAATAAGAGTTTGCTACATTAAAAGTATAATGGATACAAATATAAAACACAGGAGATAAGGAGGTTCTCTTACATTGATTCATCAAAGTCTTATGTTAAGCTATATCCTCTCTTCCCTAATGTCAACTGATCATCAGACAGCAGAAATGTGGGTTTTTTAAAGAGTTCCATAAAATAAGATGTTCCTTTATATCAAACACATCTAAAGAATAGGATTCTGTCTCCAGATATCTGAGATTTTTGGGCTGAGAGCAGCTAAATGTATATAGACCTTTACTGGAGGAAAGTTAGATAGAGTCTTTTTTAGGACTTAGTGTAAAACCCTTCAGCTGCATGATCAGAGCCAGAATCTGCTTTATTGAAAGAAAAAAAAAACAACCTTCCCAGAAGCATCCAGGAATTACAAATTTTGTACAATGTTATTTTATTTTTAGCTAAAAAGGAAGGAGAAAAGATTACAGATTTTAATTAATCATTTTAAATTATATTTCTGTCTCAAATCAAAGGATGCAGTCCAGAATCAGATGAATAATCTCTCTTCCCTGATCAGGCTTCAGGATGACATATATTACACATGCAATTCACCTCATTGTCATTAAAGCATGTGTTCTACTGATCCTCTTTAATAGTCCAGACAAAACAAGAAGCTGCTACTGGAATTCAATTTTAATAGTGGATCTTTTTTCCCTTGAGCTACGCCTGTCTCTTAAAACAGGTTTGATTAAAAAGAGAAAAAATGCTGTTATCAAAACAGAGAAGCCAAAATTTGTGTTGCTAGGTTATGGATGCTAAACTAAAGTATAAAATATGCTATATGGACCTTGAATTCAAGACATAAAATCCAGAAAGAGCATCAACCCCTTCTATGCCATCATCCATTGTCAACAGAATTCAGGGTGAAATATCACACTTGCAGTCATGAATACTCATATTTTTAGTTATATGCATGCAATCTTCAGTATTTTGTTTGCTTTTTAATGGTTCAAAATTTGTGAAGCATAATATGAAAACTCCTAGCACAGATATGTGTTACTGGGATGAAGAAATGAATTTGCTTGAGATTGTAATAAAAGTACTGTTCAAATATAATAATTGAACATTTTTAAGATAATTATTTGCTAATGTCTCTTCTCAGCTGAATTAGTTTAGAATACCATTTTGATCTTAGTTTAGCCTTTTTGCCATTCCAAGACAGTACTGCAACTTACATCAGAGAATAATTGCTCTTCCTGAGATAATGGGAATTTTTACACAGGCCCTGGAACATTGGGTTTTAGCTTTGATATTCCGGATTTAATCAAAAAGTAAAAAGTGTTGTCTCCAGAGAAGCTTCATTTGGCATGGTGGATGTTGAAATCTTAAAAATTACATAATTGGCTTGGTAATATTTTCTGTTATATTGTTATATTATTTGCTTTCAATAAACTTAGGAAAATCCTTTATCAACCAAAAAAATTACGAAGAGCACATGCTTATATATATATATATATATATATATATATATATATATATATATAAATATATAAGATTTGTATTTGAGGCACCTGCAATAGTCACATCAATCTGCTGGAAAACTACAAGGTGGGAAAAAGGTCTCTTTTCTTACTCCTTCTCTCTTTTATCTAGTTAAAAGCTTCCATCATTCCCTTAGAATGAGTTTGCCTGCTTTTATGTGATATCACAAGCTTTTAAAACAATTTATTCTTGGCCACCTCACAGGTGCCAAATTCATTGTATTTCCCTTTCTTCCCACATGCTTCCCCCTCCCAGTTCCTCCTGATAATTTTATCTCCATTTGCTATTTCTTGTTTTCCCTTTTACTTTTTCGCTGAAACAATAATGATTCTTCTGAGGATTAAGGTCTTTGTCATGTATTTGATTAGTGTAATTGTAAGTAAATTATTTTAAATAAGCAGTTAATTTTTTTTTCAAACACAATCAAATTGAATAGAAATTCAGATTTGGGTTCACTTGGAGAAATATATTTCTGAAAAGGAATAAATATCTTTGCAAAGAAGAATCCTTTAAAAATGTGTATTTATAGGTCAGAGCCTGAGACTGTCAAATTATACATTAATCATCCTTCAAAGGAAAATAAATCCAAGCACATTTGCATGGACAATGCACCAGCATTGCATTGTCATGACAAGCCTTGGTCCATGCATATGAAAACTTTCTTATTAGCCTTTTTTACTGGACAGAATTCATCTGTTCTCATAAAGGTTTTCAAAGCATAAATGATACTTGACAGAAAATCTTAAAGAGAGGGTATAGGCTAGTAAGTGAGTATAAATTCTGTCTTAGACTTGCCAAATAAATTTACGGTTTGATCCAACTGTGTCTGGAATTGATACATCAGCCACGCTGACACGTCATGTAACTAGACTGCAAACATTCCAACCTGTGTTGCCAAGCTTCTCACTGACGAGAAAGAAAACCTCCCACAGTAAGATTTAAAAGTCAGAAAGTAAGGCTGATAGTTTAAGTCAAGAGAAATCAGGTAAGATTTATGATCTGGATTTGCACTACAATATTGTTGGAATCAACATTTTTGAATCATATACATATCTACTCTTCAAACTCATTGTTAGCACATACTTCTTTTATACTTTTACAAGGCTCTGCAAAGTAAGAACCTGTTCTTTCAATATTTCTTCTACAGAAAAGAACCAAATTTATATGACATTACTCTTTCCTAGGTTCTTTTAAAACCTATGGGATAAGTGGGGAGGGACAGACACATAGCCTCTGAGCATAGAAAATACATGATCACTGAAAAACAGAAGGGGTTAAAATGGAGGACTTCAGAATCCTTTTTTTTGTTCTGTTTCATCTTTTGCTGTTTTAATTTTAAATATTTGAGCTGCCTTTGTTTTTTATTTGTTTGGGGTTTTTTTTTGGTTTTATGTTTTTTGTTTTGTGTAAAACTGGTGTTTATTAAAAGACAAAGCAACATTCTGGAAAGCATTTTCTTTAATAAACTTACTAAATCAGACTGTCTATACAGCCTTTAATTTATAAGTGATTCTGAAATGGGGAGTCATTCACAAGGATCCTCAGGCTTGTTGCCAACATGCTTTGAGAGAGAACAGTGACTGTCAGCAGGTGTTTCTGGTCTGAAACCCTGCAATATCTAAGGAGCAAATAACAAAACTGGCAAAACCTAAACTGGTCTTACCTAATCTAGATTTGAACAAAGCCATGTAGGCTGTAGAACAAAGTAAAAGGAAATAAATATATACATGTAATCACTATAAAATGTAAAATCATAAACAGATGAAAACCATTTTTCTTTCTTGTAATAAATCAGGGATAAAGAGTTGCTCCTCTTTAGCCAGAACACAATGAGGAAAAGGGGGAATTCAGAGGTAGGGTGTTATCAGAAGTCACTTCTACTGAAATGAATAATTGTGCTTTTGTAGTACAGCAGCCAGTTGCCGGCAAACAGAAATGCAAAGCTACAATTTCTGAAACAATAACACATTGGCTTCGTGATACAAAAGGTTTTCAGCTGGAAATATTATCAATATTGCTAGATTCATCTTCTGGCAGTAACTGATGGACTTTTAGTGGAAGTGGGTCAATACTTTTGGTATGGCCATTGCTAATCCAACCACATAATTCTCCTTTCCAGTGCACTGCTTTGGAGCATGGCTGCTGAAAACCCTCTTGCAGTGACTGGTTATTCATTGAATATTTCCACATCTAGTGCAATAAAAAACCACTAATCTAATATGAGGATTAGGTTACAAGAACATTTCCCATAAGAAGCAGTTATGGTGGCAACCTCTGCTGCTGAAATGTCTGAACATGGGATTGTACTGAAATTCATAGAAGAGGGGAACAATTTATTTGAACACATAGGAAACTTTTCTCATTACGAAACGATAAATGGTAGAAGAAGAATGTTTTGATGGGACTTCTAAACCTTAATTTTGCTTTCATGCCCACCTAATTGAAAAAAAAATAATTTTTTTTATGGCTGCGGCAACTATTTAGAAAATTCACTAGAGACATGACTGAAGGGAGTAAGGAGAGAAAATATTCAAAAGCATGGCCTGTGCTAAAGCATAAGTTTTTTCAGAGTATTCTTGTTATTCTCAGAACATTCTATTGAAGAATATACATGCTCTAGTCACAATGTCCAAAATTTGGAGTGAAATACAGTTCTCTTACACAATATTCTTAGGAGATAAGGAAGAGCTAAAACAAATTAAATTGGTATGTACTAAAAGAGAGTAAGACAGACTCCTAACCTCTTCAGGTCCCTCTCAAATCCCACTCACCCTCTGTTCAAAAAGTTCAACAGGTACTTTTGGAGACATCAGTATCATAAAACATTCACACAGAATCACCAATGACTGGGTGATACTCAAATTGCTCATCTAAAAATTCTGTTTTCAGTTCCTTCCCTATCTATCTTGACTGCAAAGACTTTTAAATTACAGGGACACATCAGAAGGGAAGTGTCATACTGCCACCATTACAGCCACCACAGAATACAAAAACTGCAGATGACACTTTCCTGGGTCAAAAAGCATTGCTTCATTGGCTCCAAATAAAAAAGAAAAAATATGAAGTTTACATCATCTAGACAGAAACAGGAATTGGTTCCAGGAGTAAAAAAGTGGTTGCTTGAGTACATGACATCATTATACTCATTGCATGCAGAAGCAGTGGAGTCCTTATCAAGGGTGTGTGTTTGGGGCTTTCAAAGACTGCTTTTAAGAAAGAAATGAAACAAACGTAAGGTAGATCTTTTGTGGAAAATAATTTAAAATAAATAATTCTGATAAAAAAGAAGGAAATTGTGATTTGGAACATTTCCCTAGAGGCCACAATATTTCCAAAGCTATGATCAAGACAAGAGGAGAAATTAATTAATAGCCCAGATGAAGCTCAGGAAAACAAACAAATCTCTTGGAAAATGTCATTTAGAAAATGGGATTATAATAGCAATGAATATAAATTAGCCACTGGAAAGCAAACCACTAATGAGGAAAGTTGAAAGTCATAAGAGTCTGTGACCACTACAATTAATGCCAAAGGAAGAGACTTTTTATTACACTAATAATGATCAGTATCTTAATTGTATTGGGATATTGTTCAATAAGCAAGGGGCAAGTGTTAATAACACAGACACAGAGATTTTCCATAAATATTTCTAATATGTACTTTGCTTGTAGAAAGTAAATTATGTGGTTATAATGAACCCATTCTGTTAGTACTGAGACAAGATATTACAATAGAAGCTATTTTAAACTCATTTAATTCAAAAGCAGTTCTAACTCAGCACATCCAGAGAACTTTCAACTAATAGCTAGAGGAGGACTGGTGTAGGAGAAGACTGAACTGTTGTGGATTTTCAATGAGACTAAAGACTCATCTCCAATTCTTAAAGGTAATTTTCAGAGGAGCAAGCTAAGAAAATAATCTTCTGCCAAGACACAAAAAGGGTAAGTGGGGCAATACCTGAAGTAATTACAGACTTTGTTATTGTGTGTTGATCCCAATGAAAATAATGGAATAGCTGATAGGGGACTCAATTAAAGGACAGCAATACATTGAAGTACTAATCTAAATGCTCTTAGAGATAATAGATCTAAATATAGTTCAATATTTTTATGAGATTACATTTTTGATTGATAAAGGTTAATAGTGTTATACAATACATTTAGATTCCTGTAAAGCACAACTGACTGCACACTGCACAATATCCTAATTAATAAACAAGGACACAAAATCAGCATTGCATACATTAAAAGAATTAAAACCGGCCAAGGATAGGTCTTGTTGATCTCATTGGAAAGCACCAGGCTGTGGCTGTATTTCCAAGGACATTGCCACAGAACAAAGTGGTTGGTGCCTACCTATTTAATATTTTTTATAAATCATTTGTTGGAACAGAATTTAATTGAAACAAAGATTAAGGGAATTGTAAATACCGAGGATAACAAGTCATTGACAGAACAACAAAGACCATGTCATAAATCACAAGAAACATTCAGGACGGTGTGAGCAAATCAAACTTTTTGGACCATTCCAGGTAGGCTATATCAGCTTGAGTAAATTACTGCTGCATTTTAGACCATATTTTGGACCAACCATGAGATTAGTTTGATCTCCACATACAAGTGAAATTTAAGCTTTCAGAGGAATTTCTAACAATCTATAGTTTATAAAAACATGTATTAAAGGCAATGAGGAAAAATGATATCTGAAGTCATCAGACAGCTAGAAAGGTGCCTGAATAGCAGCTTACTTTACCTGGAAAATCTACAAACACACATAAAGATAACAGACTTAAGGGTTTCCAGAAAATAAAAATTATTAATAGAAATTAAAAAGAAAATTTTACTGGCTTCAATGCCCCCAAATCATAACCACATGGCAAGAAAATGAGAGCTCAAATAGCTCAGAGAAAAACTTTGGCAACATTTCAGATCATAGGAATTCATCATCACTAATGAATGTTAATAGAACCAGAAGAGAGAAGTCAGACATATCTTGCTGTTGAAGGAGAGTAACAGCCAGGCTCAGAGTCTGCAGAAACTTCTTTTGTATTCACAGTTAATGAAAGCCCTGAGGAGAGCCTGAAAATGCCCACAGTTGTCAACAATCAACAGGTCATGTTCACCTGAATAGTGAAAAGAAAGCCTAGCCACAACTACTTGATTTGTATACTAACTCAGTGTAGTTACAGAACAAAACTATGTTCTGTAACTTATTTACACCAAAATATAAGCCTGTTCTTCAGGTCTCAAAAATGGAAGAATTATACCCAGGACTTACAGATATGCCACAGATAAACAAAAATCACTTCCCCATCTTACTACAAGAAGATTCTGATCACAGGGAAATTTTTTTCCTTGTATAATGGTATTACAATTATAAAAGCAACAAATATCAAATGAGAGTGGAATACAATGCATTTTCATTATGCCATTAGAACATGTCTATGAGCAAGCAGTCTTGTGAACAGCATAAAAGCACAATGATTATAAGAATTAAATGCATATGCAGTGCACAGATTGTTCCTGGAGACATTTCTTCATTTATTTATTTTTAACTTGAAGACTTTGTTTCCATAGGAATCAATATTTCCTTGCAAAGTTAATGACTACTATAACATGTTAATGGGCTATGTTAACAGGCAATAATGGTACTATTAATGTTTGCCAGCCCTATATCTGTGAACTAGATTCAACAGGGAGCAAAAAATAGCATTACACTGATACATTAATTATTAAATCCAGAATGATTTTCCTACCTAAATATTCTTAAATCTATTTTCACTGATTAAATCAAATAAAAGAGTAAAACATCAGCATCAGCCATTTGTCTTTATGAAATATCAAAAATGTATTTACATTCCCACAAAGTTTTGCAAGTCTACTTATGACTTGATTTAAATATTATCACTAATATGTTGTTAACAACTCTCTTTTATTGAAAGCTTACAAAATTTTCCAATGGAAGCCTAATTTTTAGTATTGTGTGGCCTTCACTGAACCAAATATCCAAAAGAAGACAGATACCTCAGGCATAGTGGAAATATAACTTTTCTGTATCAGGGGAAAGAGGAAAGCAGTCTCCAGAGAAGGTGATTCAGAACACCTAGGCCTGATGCCTAAAATAGAGATTATAAAAAGTTTTCTATACAAGTGAACTCATCCAGGTTTAATTCTCTGCTGAGAAAAGTTTTAAACTTCAATAAAGTAAAAGCCGGTTCATCCTCACTTTTTTTTTTGCATTGGTAGGATTTTCATGATTTCAAGTTAATATAAAATTAAAAATGTTCATGCTATAACCTGTGGTAAGAAACCTTGCTGAAACTTACTTTGAATTTAACTATTCAAATTATTAAAAGTGATACTGCACAGAGATTAAAAATGCATGTGGCTTTTGAACTGATGCTTTGGATTTCACAGTCCTGAGAATTTTGCAGCAGTCGACTTGTGTTGTATGCTGTTAGCAACTGCAAGAAAAATGCATGGGATACCTGGTTTAGTTTTGAAGAAAGAGGCGAGCCCTGATTGAGTCACGGGCAACATTTATACTTATTTAAACAACAGTAATCTGTTGGCTAACTTAACTGCACACCAGCCAACATATACCTAACTACACCACTTTTTCTTCCCTGACTCATAATTTATTATGAGCAGAGAAGCATCCATCTCTGGCATAAGACAGGCAGCATAGAAATGACAGAGAATATTTGTCCAAGGTGACATCAGACAGCAGCATTCCTGCGCCACTGTAATGGGCAGCAGTGGAAATGCACACAGAATTATGGAATAGAATGTAGGAACAGAATCTTCACCATTTTGCCTTCTCTATCAAAGTGTTTTTGTGGGAGGTGAACAGAGAGGTTCAATTCTGACCCTAATAAATGGTTCAAAGTGAATGCCAGTGCACTGCCTGCCTACAAACGTACCCATGATTTTGCAGACTGAGAACAGGTTGTATAAAGACAGCAGGTTACCTTCCAATCTGTTCATAACAATGTCATATTTGCCTCCTAAAATTTATTTTCTGCAGGACAGAAAAAGGAGAAAAAGCCAAAAAGTATTGGCAGATTTCAATACATAGGGGAATAATTTGTTCAAAGTTTGAGGCATTTTGGTTGGTAAGGAGCAGAAATGTTGATGTGTTCTTCCAAAATAATTAAGCAGGAATGTCTGAAGCACATCAAGCAGTCTGAAGCTGAGCCTCAGGTTTCAGGTTTTATGGGTTCATAAAATTACCTCCATGCTCATAGTTTTAGAGACTCCAGCTTACTTTGCATGAGCATGATGTAGCCAAAGAACCACATTCACTCCAAAAATCTGCATCTTCTTTTCTGATAGGACCCAGAAACCTTATTCTGACTTTTAGCACATACAAGAGTTATAGAAAAAAAAAAATACTGTTTTTAAAAGCATTGATATCTTGTGTGCTGAATGGTTATAATTCCTTCTTAAAATCTATAACAATTAACGATTCTGTAAATTACTGGGATGAAAAGTAAAAGGAGATTTCAGGATAATATTTTAACAGCTCACTTTCATTTCACCCAGTTTTGGGTGTCTTTTTAATCATTCAACATTTTTGAATGGAAAATTCCATTGCATTGTCATAACAGAAATCTACTTTATCATCAGTTATTTAAGTTAGTTTATTTTTTGGATAAATAACTGGATTACCGCACTGTAAATGTTTACAGCAGAGATCAGGATACAAATTTCAATGCAGATAATCTTTAATTTCTCCATATCTGAACACAAATTAATGAAACAAGTTAAAGCACAAATATGCAGATTAAAAGAGTATATTAAAGGAAACTGCTATCTTTGTTTAGTATTTTTGCATAGTTCTGTGTCAAAATATAATTGAATTCTTTTCAAATTCAGGGTGTTAACTGGACAGAGACAATGTACATCTAATGGAAATTGCTGCTTTAGTCTTCACTAGCGCTTCCTCCATTATCTTACATGTACAGATAGAAATCTTAAAGATTACAGATAGAAAACACAGAAGGACAGAACACAGCAAACTTTAGGCAGCAGTCAACTTCTGGAGATGAAGAACTTTCTGCATCTAGTCCTGAGCTGGGATCCTGATGCATATAACTTGGAGCAGTAACAATCTACATTATGCTCTTAGATGGGGGCATAAGATGACTACTCTCTTCAACAAGTCCTATTTAGCATCCTTGATTTAAAAAACAGTATTTCTTGTTCCCAAAAACCAGCATGTCAGTGAAGGTCTGCTGGATACCTCCCACTCGCCATACCATGATATGATTTTCTACAGGTTATCTCATTTCCATAACTAATTTTCTGTATTTTACTTCCAAGACACAAAGAAAAGTGAATAGAATAAAATTGCATTTGTTCTTTGTTGGAGTTTATTTAATGACACTTTAGTGTAACAGAGAACCACTGAGAATAATCTTTCAAGTAACATTCATAGAATCATAGTATGGAAGCTGGAAGAGACTGTGAAGATCATCCAGTTCCAAGCCCCTGCTGTGGACACAGACCTTTCTCTAGACAAGGTTTCTCAGAGCCCCATTCAGCCTGGCCTTGAACAGTTCCAGGGATGGAGCATCCACAACTTCTCTGGGAAACCTGTTCCTGCATCTCACCACCCTCATCTGCTTGTCAAATTCACACCCACTTTTGGATTGGTAAGTAATTCAAGATTTCAGTGCACCTAGTCATGTCTGGAGGCCAAAATTCAGTGGAAAATACTTATTTTTTTCCCTAATATTAAATATTATGAAACCACTACAGTTTCCTTAGGAAAACATAAATTTTCTACTGAGCTTTACAAGCAATTTGAAGTTCCCTTATCTTCACATGGAACTAATAAAAAAATTGAAAATATTAATTCACTTGTTGACACCACATATGCATAGGCACAGATAGTGTTCTCCCCATTATGTTGCAGGAGGTGAGGAAAAAGAACAATTAATGCACTACTATCCCAGCACAAAGTGCTGAATTGAGGAACTAAAGCACTCTTTATAAAGTGGTGTCTAGTTTTCAAACAGACTACAAAAGTTACCTTTGAAGATTTAAAAATATTTACGGCACTAACTACAAAAACCTTACCCTTTCATGTATTCAAATTTCTTAACTAGTCAAGTGTGAGAAGAGCACACAGACCATCAAGAAGGAAGCTTTGCAGAGTATTAAAATATAATAAAGATGCAAAACAATGATGTAATCGGGATTAGACTGCATACTCATTAACAATTATTAATTATTTAACTCTAGAACTTTGAGAAATACGTACAAAACTAAAATAAGCTTTCACTTAGTCTTAATTTGTAATTTTTTTGTAGTCCATCCAGAATTTGAGCTTTCTGGAGAATTATCTTGAAACATTTATTAATCAGTTATGAGTTTTATGCTGAAATCATGAAAAAAATAACAGCTTTCAAGCTGAAAGGTAGATTTGATTTTTTGGGCTAGTGGTTGCCTTTTTTCTTCACTAAGGTTTTAAATGTGTATTAAAGAAACAGGCATAAGTAAAGATAAAATAATCTTCATATAATGACTTTTGGAGTGAAGAGAAAAAAGGCATGAAATAAAAGCTTTATGTGGTAAAGTCAGATTAAACTAAAAAATGAAACATCAAATTATGAAACAGGTTCCTAGGATGTTCTTCTCTAAATGTAACTGGAAAATAAAATTCAGATTCCAGAAGATAAATTATTCAGCAAAGGAAAAGCTGCTACCACTCCATAAAACGAGCCTTTGGCCTGTATAAAATCAAAAGTGAGAAGTTCAGGTTGTTTTTTCACATCTCACAAATTTGAAAGGAAGTGATTTAACATGCTTCTGCCACTGAAAAATTCTCATGCTATGGACTGCATCACACAGTGAAGCAACCAGCACAGATTTACATATGATTAGGAAATTAAAGCACAACTAACAGGTTAGATGACCTCCAGGAGCACTTTTGGCAGATGCTTTGAAAAGTCCTCTGACTTCCTGGGTAACTGGCACTGATCTCATAAGCTGACTCTACAATTGCCCTGTGTGGCATCAGTCTGGGTAGATGTTAGAATGAAAGAGGTTAGAATATGTAGCTGAGAGTCAGCTTCATTCCTTGTTTTCCCAAAGAACCAATGTACAAGAGTCAAAAGCCAACTCATAGAGGGTTATTAATTTTAATAACCTGCTATCAAGTTTAGGCACTACTCCTCACGAGTGTGTGTAAGGCAGTATATCACCTCCAACTACAAACCAACATGTTCAGACCTTGCTTCTTGTTTCCTGTCATAACTCATATTTGGAAGCCATGAGTTTCTTGTAATCACACTGATACATCTTTATTAGCATTGTTAAATATGCATTATTGACAAATATAACACTGATTAAATTAATATTGGACTAAAAATGAATGCCCACACATTAGTAAGCAAAGGACAGAAATTTGCAGCACTGTTAGGAGAAGTCCCCAGCACATAGTGGCATTTATTAATAGTTTATGTCAAGTAAAAAAATGGAAAAAAGGGAATTAAAATCTAAGTTTATCTACTTGATTAAATTCCTGAACTATAATCAGAACATTTTTCATGTCATATTAAACCCATTTTGCTGTTAAATTTATGTTTCACTAAATATCATTTAAACATATCTACGTATCAGGCTTAACCAATGAGCATGGTTTTGTTGTTTTTTAAATAAATTACATTGCAGAAGAAGCTGACAGTTGAGCTCATGTCTCTCATGTGTGACATTGAAAGTGTGCACTGCAAAAGAAAAATCATTCACCAAAAGACAAACAACTTAGAGGGCTAGCAGTCCTGCACAGAGAGTAAGAAAGCTTTGATAAGCCAGTGCAAGAAGAAGAGGCCACTGTGAATGTACCCAAGTCCCATGTTTTTTCTCCTTTCTGCATGGCAATGTATCAGATCATTGTGCTAACAAAGGACTACACATGTTTAGTCTTGTTTAAACACAGCTGCCTAAGTGGCATTCCTAATTGCCAAATTCTGCCAAATAATCCAGCTCACACAATGTACATCTTATGTGACCTTCACACTGGATTTTGGAAGAGAGCAGATGGTGCCAGTCTGGTGAGAGACAGAAGTGGCATGGGCAAGGCCAGTCAGCCACAAAGCCTCCAGGTTCACCTGCCAAAGATTTTTAAATGCACTTGAACAAGAAGAGGTGCTCTGTGCCACAGGACTACAGTGTTTGTCATGTAGTGCTGGGAGCTGCGAAGGCAGATTTACGTTTTTATGCAACTACAACTTTAGCTAAAATCTTTGCTGCCTTCATTCTGAAGTGATGTATTGATAAGAAAAATGGCTTTTAGGGAGGGGAAGATTACAGAACAGCCCATCAGGGAGAATTCAGCACATGAGAGGACAGAGGCTTGAATTGAAATACATAGTATCTTATAGCTGGAGCAATAGAGTCTATTTTTCTTGCTTTCTCTTCTTTTCCTCTGCTGTAGTGAACACCATATTTCTTCTCTGCCTTTGGCACCTTCTATAAATGTAAACCATCCTCTCTGTTCTTGTACCGGTATTTTATAAGAGAGAAAATGAAGAAATACGAAACTAAATTTCCACAGAAAGCCATTAAAATTTCTTTGTACTACTTGGGTATTTCTGCTTTAACATCCTATTTGAGTAGCTCATAGACCATGTAAGGTATTTACAGAACTTGAGAGAGGGTGGTGTCACTTTATTCTCAAGGCAGTATTTGTTCTTTCTATTTATGATCAATTTATTATTATCCTTCTAGCAACCCACACTTTTAAAGAGGGCACCATGACTCAGAGGAGTTGCTCAGGATAGGTGACCTTGGCTGCAAAACAGATGACAAGTTCTTGTTCATTCAAGGGTTAACACACTCCCCTCAATAAAATTCCTGGTGACACTGCTCAGAGCTAACAAAATTTCCATTTCTTCTTGCTGCTAGGACTAGCTTTTTGAATGAGCCAGGCTAGAAAATTGAAGCTTAAGAATGGGATGGGAAAAGGTGGTGGAATGGGATGGCAAAGCCTATAATAATCCTTTAAACATGGGCCAATGTCCAAAATTGCCAGATATCAAGACCATTGGGGCTCAGCTTCTCTGACTCTTTTGGCCCTCACCGAAAGCTGAAATGCACTTAGCATCTGTCAAAACTAGGTCCCAGGCTTTTTTGCTTCCATCATCTGGGATGTCTCTAAACCAAATAAGCACCCTTAATCTTTTATTTGGTTGTTGATTTCTGGGATGTCTGCCACAGATGTATCTCTACCAGCCTTTTTTTATTAGTGTTGGAAACTGCATTTTTACTTAGTGGCAGGGAAAAAAAAGAAGATAAAATGAAAATGTTTTCTAAAGTTTCAATGTCATTCCCAGGTACCAGTTAATGGATAAATTATTATCTTCCTTCCAAACAGCAAGATCAGCAGAACTGCTGTAGTCAATTGCCTGCAGATCTGGAGACCTGATATTGTTTAATTAGCACAGATTATGTGTTACCTTGAAGTAGATAAATTTTCCTCACAAAAGTATTAAAAATCAGTTGTGTCTCCAGTAATGAGACCATATAATTCCCAAGCCCTTCAGAAATTCTCATTACTACCCATTCATCCAACCATGTATCTCTGTCAGGTCATCTGGACTGCAGCAAAGCTCCAGCTGGAGCTGCTCAGTCTTAGTTGCCTCCCATGTAATTTAAAAAGTACTGTATAAAGTATAAATAACTAAATATATTGTAAAAGCATCCATAATCATAATTTCAATACAGATATTTGATTTCTCCTTTCATGTTTTTGCAGAGCAATGCTCTGGAAAGGCTGGTGCTGTTGGCATTGTACTGACAGCAAGAAAAAAAAAGCTTCATTTCTGTGGCTTTTATTTCATCTGAGGGAGTCACTTGTCCTGATCATGGTACTAAGTTATGCCTGTCAGCAGGCATTTGTCTTTGAGGTTACAGTTTCTTGAAGTTACTGCTTTTTTCTGACAGCCATTCTTTGCCTTTGAACATGACAAGGTAGCATCATGTGAGGGTTAGGAGAGAAAATTAGAATAGCCATGTGAGTCAGCAAATGCCCTTTCGAGCTAGTGACCAGAAAAGAACCCTTTGAAAAGATAATCCAAAGGAGAATTAACTTCAGAAACTAAAATAGCCAACACAAGGATTTATTTTTTTTTTCCAAAATGTTAGAAACCATCCCCTGTCTTCTAACCACTCACCATTTAGCAGCACCTACTGGATGGCAGGAGACCTAGATCCCAACTGTGCTGGGCAGAAAGAAACTCTGCAGCCTTTCTGCCTGGAGGCAAGATGCCTGTCCCCTGTCTGAGCCTGCAGATTTTCTGCACGAAAACCTTTCCATCTGAAGCCTGAATGCCCTTTCACAAGCAGTAAGCATCAAGTGCAATTACACCACTTTTTTTTTATGCACAGGGCTGCACAGAGATAACATTGAGGGAGATGAACGAGGCCTGAACCCAAGAGATATTTCAGTGTCTGTGTGACATAAGAGTAGTATTTGCTTATAACCCCAAAGGAAAGATTCAGTCTTTGAAAGCACAACATGATGTATTGTCTTTGAAATTCACTAGCTAGACACAAGCACTGGTGAATTATGAAGTATTCAACAAGACAAAAACTTATATCATGGTGTTGTGTATTAGTGGTCTTGAGGCTGCGATATATTAATGTAGGCAAACTGACAATAGCTCAGGGAAAGCTCGAGCACATGCAGCCTGAGATAAAGAAACAAATGGCAGAGCTCAGCTCAATAACCACAGTGGGTGGCAGCCAGCCAGTACAGTTCATAAGAAATCTTCAGAATAACTTCTGCCAGGCTGGAATTAGTCTTAAATACAGCCCAGGTGCAGGGTAACACAAAAGATGTCTTCACACAGTAGTTTCATTCCATCAGCATTTCTTTCAAGGTTATCAATACTACAGGCAGACCAGGAGAGTTAACCTTTTATACTGAGGCTGACCCCAGGAGAACTAGCTACCTTTTTCAACTTACCTCTCCTGTTTTCTTAATCCTTTATCTCAGGCTGTGATCTTGCAAGACTTCACAAGCTAACTGAGGTTAGCTTGGGTCATTGGTTGGATGTGAAATCCAGGCCACTATAGTCAGGATCCTTCCCCTGAGTTGCTATTTAAGGTGGGTCTGCAGCAAAGTCCTTCAGAACTCCCAAGAGCTTGGCATGCTGGGATGAAAGGCTGTGGTGTGGATTCATTACCAGGTCAGAGCTGAACTGCTATCAGGGCGTGAGGCTAAGGACATCGTGGTACTGAAAAAATATTCTCATATTATCTACCTGAATTCATTAAAATTCTCATAACTCTGTGGAAGGGCTTTTTTTTCATTCATTATTACACCAAATCTGATCATGTGCAATACTGTGGAAATCACTGAAGTTTCCCAGTTATTTCTCAAAGTGAATGATGAGTGTTATAATCCTGTTCCCTGATTTATGCACAGAATTATGCATAAGGCAACAATTTACCTTAAAAGGTCCTTCAAGATAATTCTGGATTAATATTTCTAGAGAAGTATAAAATATCATTTTTTAAAAGTCCAGGTGTCTGACTGGTCCTCACCAAACAGAAAGAATGTAAGTTTTTATTCAGAAATACTATTGGAATTATATTTAAATCTTATAATTTTAAAGTGACATTGATGGTTCTAATTCTACCAAAACAATAATACAATAAAGTAGAAGTAATATCTGAGTATTTCAAAGGCTTGAATGAAACAATAAATGAGATTGATTGTGACTTATTTTATAGCATCAGAAGAAGTTTAGCTATTTTCCATTTCAGGTGAAGTAGAAATATTTACATTCTGTAATAAAAATAAAATAAGTTGCAAGTACAGAAAGAAGGCTAGGGGAAAATTATTCAGAAGCATGAGAGTTTACCCAATATATTCAGTGCTTTATTAAAAGTCTGTAATTGAAACTCATTTACTTTTTAGAGATTATTTGCCTAAAATTTAGAATCAGTGTTAAAAAGCAGTCATCAAGAAACTGAATCTGCATAAGGAAATAGAAATTACCTATTTGAAATAATTTTTTGCCATCCTTATGGCCTTATTAAAACAGGTTAAGTCTGCTAGTATAAGAGATAAAAACAGAGGCTGAAACAGTGTGAGATATTCTTTGTGGTGTCTGGAAATTAAAAAAAGAGAAGTTGAGATTCTGCTGGTCAAGACTTGTCTGCCTTTTGGAGGTCAGAAATTTCAAAGGATAAGAAGTTTCTTTTAAACAATAGGGGATTCCACTGTTTTGGAAATTTGGATGTAGTAATCTGGTTCAAATAAATAGGATAGATATTTCAGATTCTTCCAGGTTTTGAAAGAGCTGCTTTCCCCAAAGGTTTTTTTTTGTCTTGTCTGTGTATCTCATTAAAGAAAAAATAAAATAGCCATAAATAACTGTACACTATGAAGTGGTCTGTCCTTTAAATGAGTACCCTACACATGCCAAAAATTGATTTGTGACATAAGATACATTCAAACAAGCAATGAAAGGGTCTTCCTTGGAAAGACAATTTTAAATACATGAGAGGCCCATCAGAGGCCTCTCATGAAAAATAGATTTATTTTTCCTTTCTGATAATCTATTGCATTTTGGAGGTTAAGGCCAAAAGGCAGAAGACAAAAAAAAGGAAGGGCCACCATGGTTTTCCAGTCCTCTTCCTGTTTGTTGCCTTCCATGCCAGGTATAACAGGACAGCATACAAAGCATATAAAAGCATCAGTCTTTGGAATCACAGCTGAAGATACCTCTGTGCTTGAAGCAGAACAGATAGTCTAGCATCTCCTCAGGTTTGATAGCTTTGTTGCAACTCAGTCCAAGCAATGTGATGATTAAGCTGAGGAACAGCCCTAGCTGAGAACAGCATAGCTAGTGGAAGTGGCTAACAAAGACAAATAGTCCCGATGACAGACTCCACCAAGCCTTGGGTTTCCTTAATACCTGCAATAATCCTCTACAAAGTGGAAGGGATTTTTATTATTGACTTAATAATAATGCATATTCTAATCCATGTGTCTGTGCTGGCCTAAAATGGACATGTTTTATTTGAAACCACTGCAGCTCCAGAGTTTTATATCTACCAAATCCTGTAGCACAAACAGAACACTGGAGTTACAATAGATAAGTACTGTATTTTCAGAAACAGTTATTTCTGCCCACCACCTTATAAATACGTTGCCAGTTCCCAGAGCAGGAATTCCTTATCTCATTACCATGGTATTGTTCTTTTAACTCTACTTAATATGCAGAGAAAAGAAGCAGTTGGTTAATATTGCTTTCTTGACACAATACTGAATCAGAGCAGGTGCAATTGCAGAAGACTTATGAATACGAAGTAGAACAGCAGTAGGTTAGAAAGGATATGTCACTTAAGACTGTCTTTTTTAATTCAACTTCATTACTGAGAACAGGAGTGGAAAATACATTTTACTAGTCTGGTTAATATTTATATCCTACTGTACAGTCCACTGGCATGAAGGGATCTCTGTATTAAATGTACCAGATGTTATGGGAGCAGAGCTGGAAGGTAAACAAATTGAGTCAGAGATCATATCATACACATACTCAGACACACAAAGCTTAGAAAGGTAGAAAATCCAATATGTTTCTATCCTAGATGAAATAATGATTATCATCTTTCCTTCGTACATCTTTGAGCCTGCCTGGAGATGGGGTTCAATTATCCTGTGACAGGAAGTAAAGCTGATGTCCTATTTTCTGCTATGTCGTAGCCAGGAGAGCTGATTTAGTGAAATCAGTGCCATGTTTGTATGGAGATAAGGCCTTCTCTTTCCTATAAAAAGTCTTTACATTTCACAAGCTGACACTGAAATCTTCAAAATCAGTTGTGACTAACATAATGCTTGCAACAGAAAGCCTTAAACAGCAACTATGACTCCTTCTCTGAGGCATTAATTTGCATAACCAGAGATGGTGGATTACATATTTGCATTAGTAACTACTTTGCTGACAAAAAAGGTGCTAACTAATTTTGTGAATAACAATGCTCTGTTTTCTTTCCACTCTTCAGGTTGGAGCTCTGAATGACAAGACTTTACCTTGACTTCTCTTTGTGTCAAGTGTACTGCAGGAGATGTCGATTTTTTTCTGTTTATTTTGTTGGGTAGTTTAGGAAGTTCTGTACCTGAGGATTGTTCAACCCCTGGGAATGTTACAGATTTTACATCAGGAATAGTGACAGAGATAAGTAGGGGACATAAAAAATTATAGCATCCTACTAGTGTCTTCAGGAAAGGTAACCCAGAAGACTCTGTTTGACCATCCACCCATTCTACAAAAATGGGGTTACTTTTGTGTGTATCTTTTACCCTTGAAAAATTTCCAATAGTATTGTTCTTTAGAGAAAACTTGATCAAAATCTGAAAACATAAATACTGTGAATTACCTTGCACATGGAGTTCCAACCTCCAGTCATAAAAAAGAGACCAAATTTGTTAAGCGTGCTTCATTATTCTTCAGTCCCAACCATTTATATAGACTTTACTCTTTAAAATTTCCTGTAGTTACTTTCCTCCTCTTATTCCTAAAGTAAAAAAATAAAAAAAATTTAAAAAAATAAAAAAATCAATCCATACCTTCCAGCTGCAAAGACTCAGACCTTTAACCCTATACTCTGGCACACCCTTTCAGAGGCTTAATGAATCTGGACTGCAAGTTCATACTGTAGTTATGTTACAGGGTGACATTTTCTTTAGAGAATGCTTGAAAGCAGAAAAGGGAAGGAGCAGTTACTCTCAAATTAGCTTTAAAAAGTATAAAACATAAAAGACAAAAGAGTGAAAACCCCCACTCTGAACCAAAGTGACTTATAAAATAGAGGCACTAATAAAAACAACAACAAAAAAGATACCAAAACAACAAATTCTGATGAATGGTATATAGAAGCTAAAGACAATTTTTTTATGATTTCTAAAGGCTCTGTTTTTAAGCCCTACCTTAAAAACAAGTTTAAGGAGAATGAATGCTCTGGTCTTTTATATGAACACTTCCTCTCTAAATTGCAACATTATTGGTTTTCATTCAGCTCAGCTTGGTGAAGACTTGGCAGTGGAGTACTCTGGACAGGCATCTGTACAACTTATTTAATGAACCTGAAATTCAGTCAACTTGCTTAAGTAGTAGTGAGGGATATATTGTTTTCATTCAATCCCATGTGACATTTGACAACTTTGCCTTGATTTGGAGGTCCTCTGGAGGTAAAAGGAGACAGAACAACAGAGGTAGAGAGAAAAATAAATCTTCCTATATATGATGTTGGCATCATTCACACATGCTCAACAAAAATAAAAAGAAGACCATAGTTTTGTATTTTCCAGAGACCAGATAATTTGAATTGGTAGCCAACTTTCTGTTTTCAGCAGGTGACAAGACCACATACTCAGAACTAGCACAGACTAACAATTGAAAAGAAAAGAAAAAATCAAGGTCACAAGTGAGCAGGGAGGCCCAGAAACATGATCAGGCCCTTAAAAAGAGGACATACATCTTTGTGTGCCAATTTCCAGTCTAAACTACATATTTTATCCACATTTAAGATCTTTAGATGGGAGGCTAACAACTAAAGCAGTGACAGGCTCATAACTACAATGATACTACTGGAAACAGAATAACAACTATGTTGACTAACCCATCCTAATACCATTAGGTAAATCAACTTCTTTGCCAAGTACACACAAACATGCTGAGTTGAAGCCAGCAACTAAGAGTAGAACTTTTTTTATTCTACTTTCATCGCCTTTGACTACCCAAAATATATGCAGTGCAAACTCCAGCAATTCATGTCATTCAATTTACCAGTTTCATGTAAAATTTCATAAATTTGACTACTATTACATATCACAAGGCTGAAGACTGATCTGTGATCATTAGAAAAGGGTAATAAAAGAATTTGTTGGGACACACTACACAAATCTGGTTTATTTTATGTTAGATAAGTTACTCTCATTGTATAAACCACAGACTCTGAGGACCTCTGTCCACTCTTACAGAGTGAAAGACAACCAAGAAAAGGAAAACCACTGGCACTAGGACTGAATTCTCTTTGTAAGGGCTGACAACTACTTAAAAAAATGCCTAAAGGTATTCAGGTGAAAACAGATAACAAATGTGTTAGAATTATATTAATATAGGTTTATATGGATATATAAGCTTGACTGGTGTCTCATCTCCACTGCTGCTGAAATGCTACACAGCTGGCAACTATTTTCAAAACTGACATCCAGTTGAAATCAACTTGTTTTCAACAATAAACTTGCAGAGACAGAGAAGAAAAATGAAAGCATTCTTTAAACTTCTAATTTTCCCAGATTCATAGATCTTCCTCTAAGAATTTCTTTAAGTTTCCAAATCTGTTTGGAAACCTAAATAATAATAAAAAAATCTATCCAAAACATCTTGGTTTTAGTAACGTGTTGATGAATCCACAGCATGTTTCTTAAGGAACCATACTTGGTGTCCTGCTGAACTCTTGCATGGAGCAATGGCTTCTGCCATACCGGTACAAAGACTATATTTCCATCAGGTCTGTTAAAGATTAGGGACATGGATGGCTTTAGCATCTCCTCACTGCCATTGGCTTTGTATCCATTTTCACTACCACTCTCCTTTGAAAATAACCAAACTATAATATTTTTTCTCAGCAAATCCACATATCTTCTAGTCTATGGGAAAATTTAGGTTTTTAAGTGTGTGTATATTTTATATATATTATGCAGATATTTTAATACATCTTTTTCAATTTTTAGTGCATCTTTTTCAATTTAGATTAAAAAAACCCAGAACAAACAAAATTTGCAACAAGTAAAAGGAAAAGCCATAACAGGGGAAGGGGAGGGAAACTCTTTCTTTTCTTGATGTCAACTCTGTAATATTACTGCTTCAACTGCTAAACATTTTTATCTTTTCCCAAGGGCATAGCACTTTCTATTTCTTCAAGAGGCTCCATTTTTGTCTCACTTCCTAAGCCAGAAGTTCACTGTAGGTCATTCTTCTTGTTATCACCCTTCTATGACTTCACATCATTTTCTGCATCAGGCTCACAAACCTCATCCCCAGGGCACAAGCTACAATCTGCTAACATCCAAAGTCTCATTCTCATTTTCTGTGTATCTTACTTTCCTTCCACAAAATAAGCAGTTCTTCTGTACAATTTTTTCTGGTTACCTTCATTTTTTTTTAATTCAAATTAATTTCTTCTTCCTTTTGCACCATCCTCAAGGTATCTGAGCTTCCAGCAAGGTATCTAGAGTAACATTTCACCTGGAGCTTTTGCAGGAACTATGACAGGCTCTGGAAACACTTTGCCGTGGCCATCTAGAAGTAGTACTCCACGAAAACACACTCTATGGCACATAACATGGTCTTAAATAAACATGCTTCTAGTTTTATTAACATAGGATTCCAGTTCTGCGGCAGAAATAGGAGGTACAGCAACTCTTAACACTGGTCTTCGGGATTTATAGTAAAGACATTGTATCCCGTGATCTCAGCTCATTCCCTCTCTTTGCAGCATCCTGAAAATAATGGAGCCCTCTCTGGCAGAGCAATGAAGTGTTGTGACCATGTGCCCTCTCAAGCAGTGAAAGCAAAGGAAAATATGCAGAGTAGACACAGCAGGTTACTTTAAAAAATCCCACAATGTTTTAAGTGTGTGATGGTCATCAGGGATAGATGGTGCAACAGCAGCTGTGCTGCACCATCCCTCCGGTTCAGGTTGTAAATAACTGGGGACATTCATCTAAGTAAGACCTTTGTGTGATTCTGCACATATTTATGGAATGGTCATGGACAAGCCCATAAAAAAACCTCCATGCTTTAAGTATCACCCTCAGTTTTTTAGGAAAACTGTTGCTAAATAGGATGTGTGTTTCTCTATGACTTGCAGGGTTGATTATTTACTGCAAGGAAATGTGCCACAATGACTGCCCTTTTCATTGTAAACAAATATTCCCATCCAGACCCCAAGTAACGCTCCATCTAATCCTATATCCATCCTCCTGCAAAAGTCATTCCCTCATTGTCTTGCTCACACAGGTGTTTGACATGTTAAGTGATTATGATGGACTCTTCATTACTGACAATTTGTGAGGGTTAGCTCTTCATGGTTGAAGTCTGTTTCTTAGGTATTAGACCCAGCAGATGGACTGCAGATGGCAGATCTGCTGCCCAGAATTTAAAAGTGGCTGTAGAAGAAATTGTAATGCTTGCTTGCAGCACGGTGGGAAACTCTGAAACTTGAAGCATCAGGAAGCAACCTAACAAAAGCTGCAGTGATTAAAAAAGTTATGAAGCTGTTTCAGTAGAAATTTGGTCTGTTTTAGAGTGGTAGACTCACTCATAACATCTTGTCACTGTTGTTTATATAAAACAGCATATGATCCATTATATATTATTTATAGTACAAAGTCAATGTGCTTATAATGACTAGATCTCATACTTCAGGTATGGATACTTGCTCTTCCCATAATCCAATAACGTGAAAAGAGAGCCAGCTGAGAGACCTAAGAAAGGTCCCTGGGAGGTGAGTAAAGAAAGATAGGAAGGATGGAAAACCTTGTGAATTCCTGTTTTCAAATTGCGTTTCTCTATAGTGAATATTGCAAAACAAAAACAAACCCCCCCTCAAAAAAAAACAAAAAAAAAAAAAAAAGAAATCAACAGAAAGACATCTTATAAACCAGAATAAATTGAGAGAAAAAAAGAAAAAAAATTTAAAACCCTACAAAGAATTAAAACTACCAAATCCCACAGTTTCAATTGTGTTGTGAAAGATCTGCATCAGCAATCATGATCTACTTTCAGAAATAAAGGAAAGCTTTTTGTCAGGAGAGGACTCCTGGTGGTTTCTCTAAACTATTTGCTACAAAACCCTAGAATTTACCTTTATATTCCAGACTGAAGAACTCTTCTTATCCACACAAATTCTTGAGGGATGTCAGCTTCAGCATGGAAAGAGATTCTTTTACTATTTATTTTTATCCTTCCCTTTAGGAATGCTCATACTCTACTGCATAGCCTTGGTTTTGCCACAAGTTACTTTGTGCCATGTCAAGCTTTATCATGTCAGGACTCCTTCTAAAAGAAGAGGAGAACATTAAGCCTACAAGAGTTTCAAATAAAATTCACACCAACAGTGAAATTATGACTTCACATGTGACTATTGAACACTCTTCTGCAAAAAAGCAGCCCTCCTTTCCCATCCCTTGGAACATGTTTCATATCATATTTTCCATTTCCAGCCTCCTTCTAATCAGTAATTACCATCCACCTGTTAGTTGCCTTTAATAGAGATTTCTACATATTATAAAAAAAATCCTGTAAACAATAAAAATCCTAGACACAATGAAAACAATTAGGCCACCTATACCAGGATCCATGTTCTTTGGACACAGACCCACAAATAATTCATTTTTGTAGCCATGTACATTTGAGGTACTCAGCTGGTGCACAAATGCTACTCCTCAATGGTGGAATTGCTGGCAATGTTACACATTGCCACATGAAAAGTGTTTCTCTGCCACAGAAACTTTCCCCCCATTAAGGAAAGTAGTTGTGCTCTACCACCTTAATTACATCACTGAATGTTCCCATTCCTGCTCTCCTTTTCTGTCAGTCATCAGAAATAGATCCTTAGATGAAACAATATTTATATCACCTAGATCTCTTTCTCTACAAATGCCAAGCATGTCTTCCACTTTAGAAACAAAGAGGGAAAAAGATACAAATTCTCTTTTATGAGACTCACAAATAAATTCTTCCCCTTCCCCTATACTGAACTCTGAAAATGCCTGCAGAGAAAACACAGCACAATGAAAAATGCTGTGTAGCACCACATTTACAAGATCATAGAAGATTTTCAAACGACAGCACACTAATGAATTAAGAGATATAGCTGTCAGCCTCATACATCACTTTTGAAGGTTCTGATAAGAGTGCATGAGGCCTTTTGGAAAAGCACAGTTGTTTGCATTTACCTCTCCTTGGAAAATTCCATTCAGAAACAGCATCTGGTATCTAACCAGGTCTTGTCTTTCATCCAGTTTTCCTGTTGGACCAGGTAAGGGACAGGGAGATTTAACTAGCTGCCTGTGGTCACAGAGGCACCATTGCTCCACTGGGCTAGAAGTCAGAATCCTTGCTCACCTCTGACTTCCTCAGGACTCTACAAACCTTGACATGCCAGACCCTCCATGCTAAAACACTTACTCATCTGGCTCACAGGCTGGATAGAGCTTTTCTTTCTCTCCATTCTCAGTCTGTGGCAGACATGAGTCTTTGTTTCAACCAGGTTCATTTAAAAAAAGAGAGCAATGGCCTTTCCAAAGCCATATGTTGGAAGCTCGGGAAAACCCACATCAAAGCCAATTAGGGGCCAGATGTTCCTGACATGGATTGCCAGCAAAACCAACCAGAGGTGAGAGAGAGGGCTGAACACTTTCCTAGAACCATGTGCCTGAATGTTAAATCCATAGCTTCAGGCTCCCCATGACCTGGCAACATAAAAGTGTGAGGGTGAGATCTCTAGTGCCATTAATGCACTTTGTCCAAGGCATACTTCTCATGTGTCCAACATGTGCAACACATATCTACAATTATTTTATGTAGGCACTTTTAAAGTATATTCCAGAATACAACTGTGTATATGGAAAAAGTAAGTAAAGTTCTCATACAGTGGAATGCAGCAATTTTACCCTCCAATATGGCCTCTGTTCATGAAACCATTAAGCAGTAAGCGTACAGGGGAGCACATGACATAAATGCACGTAACAGTCTTCAAGTTTAAACAGGTCATTATGCTTTAATGGGAGCTAATGGGATGATAGGAAATTTTGAGTCTTAAAAATTAATAGAAAGGATCTGTTGCATGGAGATTCTTATTTCATTTATTTTCAGTCTTCCCAGCAATACCACAGGGGTTTCTTTTTGCATAAACACATGCAAGACCTTCAGTAAACTTTAAAATCTCTGTGTACTGTTATAGCATAGTAAGCTCAAAAACAAAGTATCAAACAGAATGAAACAAAATCTGCTTTTCTATGACACCTTTCATTCTCCAAGTATCCTAGAGCACTTTAAAATAAATGACTTGGAAACTGGTAGAGCAGTCATGCAGCAGTTGTTATTTCAAACTCAGGTCTAGATGTCGGAGCTTATTTTGGTAAAAGGAAGACAGTGCCAGCCAAACATAGAAGTTTCCTCCTCATTCTTTCCACAGTGTCCATTAGCTACTTAGATCTCACTCAGTGTAAGCAAAAGAATTCAGCCAGGTATTTTATGTTGCCAGTTACTCATTGCTGGTTTTAAAACTCCTCTAAAGCATGAGGCCAGAAATGCCCATGAGCATTTCTAGACATGCAAATGTTCAAAAAGCAAATCAGTGCAAACATTTTCCCACCTCAATTTCCACTAAAGGACCAGATAATTTTTTGTCCTTGTCAACAGCATAATCCTCACATAGGGAAAAAGATTACAAAACTCTGTCTATCCCCATTAAAACTTTCAACT
Organism: Parus major; assembly: GCF_001522545.3. Taxonomy (NCBI): domain Eukaryota; kingdom Metazoa; phylum Chordata; class Aves; order Passeriformes; family Paridae; genus Parus; species Parus major. The sequence continues at coordinate 36,582,758 of NC_031769.1, read as the reverse complement.
CTCTGCATGTGCAGCTAGTGGAAATCCCATTTCAATTCAAAAATCACCATACTTTGGGTGATTTCTTGGATTGGTGACTCTTAGATTTCTTCTGCCTTCTGAGTTAGCCTAGACTAAGAAATGGTTACATGAACACTTTTGCCTTCAGGAATTATTTGCAAAGCCCAGTAAAATCCACAGGCATTACCAGTTCTGGACTCTGGCTGTTTTACTAAATGGTTTTCTATATCTGCTGAAAACCTAGTGCTTTTATTTGTAGGCCAGACTTCTCAGTTTGTTTAAATACCCATTTCCAAATAACTTTTGCAGAAAAGAGAGCAGAAGCAGCTAAAACTAAACTCAGATGAATTTCAGAAAGTAGCAAGTTTTCCTAATAATAATTCCCAGGAGATGAAGGGCAAGAGCAAAACACAGTAGCTTCTTCACCTTCCTCCAGAAAATAGAATTCCATCTACGTCAAGGCTCATATGGCTTGTCTATTTTTTTCCCTTTCTTTTAGAATTAATATCCTTTATTAGACTAAGTAATAATCTGATTTTAATTTTTTTTAAAAAAAACGGATTTTAAAATGTCTCCTGGGACCAAAACACCAGGACAACTGTCAAAGCATACACTGGACTTCTATTTAAGTCAGCAGTAGGCAGATGGCGGTAAGCAAAAATGGTGGAGGTCATACTGCATATAAAGGAATAAGAGAAATAAGAATCTTTTTTAACCAGTCTAACTTCACTGACTTTGAAACAAAAGTTCTAAGGTATCATCAAAATAACAGGGAAGTGTGTAAATCAATAGATAATGGTAATGGGGGTGACCACCAAAACAGCTAAAATGCAAAGAGTAGATTTATGTCATTACCTCACTAGCAATACCAGGTGGCAGAGCCATAAGGGGACACAGGCTCTGTTAGGCTCAGCTCATCCCAGCAGGCAAAGCCACAGCAGGACACAGGCTCCATTAGGCTCAGCTTACCCTGGTGGACAGAGGGGACCAGGGTCCAATGCCTTCTGCAATACATCAAAGAGCTTCACACACACACTTTTATCTCAAGGTTGTGCTTTCATGACCTCAAGCATGTATGTGAGAGTGTGCTATCTCTGTACAGGAATTCCACTTTTCAAAACAGGCAGAGGATGAACAACACTAGGAATAATAAACGGAGTTTTCCCACACCAACATTTTTAGCATTCTGAACTGCAAGGTCACTTTAAGCAAAAACTATTCTCTCCTCACCAAATCTACTTTTACCTCTTTTTTCCCAACAGGAGGGAATAAGCAGGGAGACAGTCAGATGACATGAGCAATACCCAAGGACCAGAGAAGTAGGCTGAGTTTATCTTTCTTCTTATCACAGTGATAAAGATCACTGGGCTGTCTGGGGAGTTGTAGAAGATAGGAAAGTTATTTTCAGCAGGGCCATCAACACAGGAGAGGGGCAAGCACAGCACCTGACCTCACAACATGCTAGGAAGATGTTACTCATTTGTTTACGAGTCATGTTCTGCTGCATTTCAGATTAGAAATAGGAGTAATCAAGAAAGCACTTAAATGAGGGCCAGTAGGATGCAAGCAGAAAAACCATATGCTAAGGAGCTGGAAGAATGGGGGATGTACTGTCTTCCCCTTGCATTTTCCTTCTGCTGAGGGGCTGCTGTAGCCAGCTCTATGCTGACTCCTGTGCGACCTTCTTCAGAGCAGCACTCCAAAGAATTCAGAATGATCAATGGGGAAAAAAGCCCCAAACCTTTACTTCCAGTTTTTATTTTTATCTATGCTTGTGCCCTTCACCCAGACATTGTGAGAATAAAAACAGCTGAAGAGTCAAGCTAAATGGCAGGTTGCTGTCTGTCTGAAATGTGGCAGAACTGTTCGTCACCTTGCCAAAAGGACAGACAAGAAAAAATCTTTGAATAATTCATTGAAGGGTTTGACCAACTGATCAGTGTCCCTGCACTCTCTTGTCCCCTGACCACATCTGAGTAAGGAAAAAGAGTTCTCTGTGAGATTTCTTCTCACACTCTGTCAGCAGCACACTCTGCCTGCAAGCTGAATTAACTTGACTGTAGTAATATTGTTCTGCTGAGACAAGAACGATGATCAGCACAACAGCACTGTTAAAAATGTTATAGGCTTCATAAAAACAATCACATCAGCTATAAAACGGTAGGTGATCATGACTGCTGCACCGCTCTCATCATAACTTAGCTTGACTTGCCTGGATGGAGAAAACAAATTATAGATGATTCCTCTTCCTTTCCCCCATTTACTGTGCAAAGTGATACAATGTCCCCATTCCTTGCTAGACCTCTGTCAGAACAATGATTTTTAAAAGACAGAAGATAAGACTTGGGGTTCAAAACTGTCTGGATAGCGTTACAAGGTCTGCTAAAAAGCAGATCTAAGCAAATGGTTAAGGTTCATTAGAACAAACAGCAGACTGTATAGCTCAGCTGTAACTGGGGAATGGATAAAGAAGCTCCACTTAAAACTCATCATCTGCATTTCTGGTCCAGGTAAGGATCCTCTGCAAAATTACTGATAGTTCAGGATCAGGTCCTAAGCATATGTTGTCTAAAAGGCTTATAGTAATCTATAAACATAATCTTAATTCTCACTCATGCCATTAACCCATTTGAACTGCATAAGGCAAACAATACTGATAAGATCCATTATTAAAGTAAGATTTTCTTGGCTTAGAAATCTGAATGATAGTTTTTCTCAGACAACAGAGACAATTTTCAGTTCAGAGTGATGCAGGGCTCTTCAGTAAGGTCTGTTTCAGGAGTAAGGATTTGTCTGCCACTGTGAGGGCTGTGCAAAAAACCCATTTTCCAGAAGACTGTCCAACTGCAAAAGAGAAACGATCAAGCAACACACTTTAGTGTATATTATCAGATTTGGTTTGTTCATTTTTTTTGTTTTCTTTGTTAAAATTAGAAGTCCAGAAAAAAAACCACCAGTATATTAATTGATGGAACAGTCTAAGAGGTCCAAAACTGAATGTTCTGATTTGGAAGAACTATGTAAAAGACAAAGGAGTACACAGCAATATTTAAAAAGGAAGAGCAAGAAAATGCCTTTTTTTTTTTCTACCCACAGTGAAGAAGGATTTGGTTCATTTTCTTCTCCTGTCTGAAGAGACTTGAGTAAAAGTTCCCATTGACGCAGACGTGAGTTAGCATCACATTAGTGGGTAGAAAAGAGGAAGCAAGGAAGGGAAGTAAGCCTTGGTCCTCCCTTCTTACTAAGTTCTACTTCATGTGTGTCATTTAATACTGATTGGAGTACCAGTGACTATTCAGTCACTCATCCTGAGCTTTACTTCTTTCCTAATTTAAGCAACTTTATAATGAATGGACTTTTCCCTTTAAACTACTAAGAATATTCATGTAGTTCTTCCATTTCCTACACTTAACCTTGTGACTTTTAAGTTGCTTCAAACCCTAGATATTAAAGTCTTATTAACCTCAAAACTTGAGAAGCATATCAAATTCAGAAAAATACAAAGGTGTGACCTATAAGAAAAGATTAAAATAACCAGAAATGGAAAATTTGTATGATTATCTGTGGCAGAGAGAGAAACACAACTAAAGACAAGACAGCATTCAGAAGAGCTGTGTGCCTTACAGAAAGGCTAGGGTTTTTATGCTCCTTAAATTCTCAATGTAAAATTAAAGCACTATTACTATAGTAAGAGATAACCATAAAAGCCTCAGATGGAGACAAATGAGAATTAGAAAGTTTTAAAGCTTTCTATATTCCATAGGCAATACTTCCGATATACTAAGACTCACATTTCCTGAATATCAGGACTTTGAAATCAAAATCTTATCTTGTTGGGAAATAGTGATTCACAGTGTCATTCATGATTTTGAATGACAGCAAGCTGCAGTGTCTATCTCTGATGGTTTGCAAGGCAGAAAATCTCAGACCTGTCACTGATCCAGATGCAAGTATTTTCAGTTCTGGGCCCTTGGGAGGGAAAACTGGACTTGCAGACATCCCTATGAATGATGCTATAGAACAAACCACATAAAAATGAAATTCTACACTGAGACAAGCACAAGGAACGTTTTTTTGTGATCTGGTGTTTTAACCATGACTTATTACAATGATGACATTTGAGAGAGATATATCTCTGATGGAGATCAATTAGTAAAGAGGTTTGTAAGTTTAACTGGATGGCATAGATATCATAAAGACATATATGAGTGCTTATTATGTCATAAAGTGTTGTAACAATGATTTTTCAAACAATCTCTGTGCTTGGAAACATTAAAATATAAAACATAGTGTTAAGTAATTACAAGATTTTGGGGAAAAAGGGATCAGCACTGTTTATCGTCCACTACTGCATACAGCCTGAAGGTTTAAATCCTCAATGTAAAATGTTACAGCGGGATTTGAAAGATCACTCTACCTGCAAAATTGAGGTGGCAGAGCCTTCTCAACAGGAAATGTTCTAATATGATTTACTGTATTCTTTTACAGAATTAGTCTTTTTTAATAGTGATTTCACAGTTTGCATTGATTCTCCCTAAGCTCATCCTGGTTATCTGAATGTAAAAACCTGCTACACCATACCACAACCTTTCTGTCAGTGGTAGACAATATACAGACAGGCTTTGCAAAAGACGCAATAGCAGAGGGCAAACTGAGGGGTAGGAGAGCAGATTGAAGCAATGAAAAGTGTTCAAAAGCTGCAGGATCTGCTTTCAGCCAGCTCAGCACACCCCAGGCCTCTGGAGCACAGATTATTGCTACGTGACTGTGAATTTCAAAACCAAAATTAACTAAAAAGCACAGCTTAGCTTGCAATGTGCCCTTACCACACAAAGGGCGAGTGGTATCCTGAGCTGCCTTAGGCAAGTGGAGGGCAAGCATCCTTTCCCTCTGCTCAGCACAGGTGAGGACACACTTGGAATACTGTGTTCAGTTCTGTGCTTCCCACTACAAGAGAGACGTGGACATATTGGAGAGTCCATCAAAGGGCCACAACAGTGATGAAGGGACTGTGGCAGCTCTCTTATATAGAAAGCCTGAGAGAGATGGGGCTTTCAGCCTGGAGAAGAGAAGGCTCAGGAGGATCCAAGTGTATAAAAACCTGAAGGAAGAGTGTAAAGAGGACACCTTTTACATCTAAAGGGTATAAGGATGGACCAGGCTCTTCTCAGTAGTAACCAGTGACAAGACAAAAAGTAACAATCACAAACTGAAACAGGCTGTGTTTCAGCACAAACGGAAATGCTGAAACATATTCTGAACATCAGGAAACACTTATCTGTGAGGATGACTTAGCACCAGCACATTTCTCAGGGAACTTCTAAAGTCTCTGACTTTGGAGATATTCAGTACAAAAAAGAGTACAGCTTAAAGACATCCATAGTGACTGTGGAAGCTCTTCTTTCTAAGTCCAGTTTAGCAGTAAACCAGTAGCACATGCCGTGAGTTAGTGTGAAATACAAGTTGCAGTCCTGTCACAGTGAAATGCATCTGATTTAATTTTAAAATTTTAGCACTGAGAAGGCCAAGCAGTGAGGTGATGACCTACCCACACATCCTGAGTACTTTCTCCACCACCCCACAGAACAGTTGTGACACACACATACCCAGCCCTCAGCTGCAAACATGCTCATGCTAGGTCTGGAAGTGGGCTGGGTACAGCTGTACTCGGCACTGCTGCAGCTCGCTCAAGACCTCTGCAAACTGTAGACAGGGACTTAAATCTGGGTGACAGCTCTCCCTTGTCCTGCTGTTACAAAGAAAGACAATTGAAGTTCCTGAGGTTAAGAAAGTAAGCACTTTTTTTACTTGACCCAAAATCTGTGCAGATTTTCTAAAAATTCAGCTCTGATTAAGAATTTCCTTCTCCTCTTTTTCCCCCATCTGGCTGTTTATTGCTGATCCTCCTTCCAGCTGAGAACAGTAACTGGCACATCACCACCCACAGAGACTCTCTAATGATCCAGGGGAAAGTTAATCACACTGTACCATCACATAAATCACAGCAGTTGGTCTGTGACTTACTCAGCCCTATTGAGGGCCAGCTCTTGAGCTCCCAAATCAACCTTTCCTCTTTCTTTTTCTTTTTTTTTTCCTCTCTTTTTTGGCAATAGAACTCTTTTCATTCTCTCATTTCACCTATTGAGGCAGTCTGAAGCATCATAATGGCCCATAAAACTACCATCTGGGATATAAAATGTCAGGTTTGTGCACAGGAACAAGATCTGCTGCCTTTTCTAGCTTCCCCTGCTATGATGTGCTCTGCTTAGCCCAGGGCGTTTCAGAGGGAGATCACATATGTAGACAGACAGCACCCTAGAGGGTTAAAGCCTCTGCTGTTTTTTCCGTGACAATATTTCAGTGTAACAAAAATTAATTTATTTCTGAGAAAAATTCCTATTCAACGCACACACAAGGACACACAAACACACATACACAGTTCGCAGTAATATCCATTCTGTTTATATATCTATGTTGTGGTGTTGTGATATACAATAAATATAAAAGGAAAACAGACGTTCCAACAGCACCAGCTAAGCAGAAAGGCTATTTTTTCCTTTTCCCAGGAGGCATTGTTAGCATTTAGCTGTGCTGAATCACAGAAAAGGTACCCAGAGGCTGATAGGTCCTGCACCTCAAAAGGATCCATCCTTTGAGTGCCCACAACAACCCTTAACCACACTGAGAACAAAGGATTCAGTTCCACTCACAATAAGGGAATAAACATTACCCCAACAGAAGAAAACATACAATATGAAGTGACAGAAAATAAACAACTCCCATAGAAATCTTTTTGTCAAACCTGACACTATATGAGGTTTATGGTATTTACCTGACAATAAAACAAAACCAACTTTGCAGAGATTGCTGTGGCTCAACTCCTACCTTTTCCCCTAGTTTTGACTTTAGACAAATGGCTGAAAACCTGTATAAATTTAACCAATTCTGACTAATATCTCTAAAATTAGTTATCAGTTATGCAATCAGTATTTAAAGTACTCCTAAAATCTGTGTTTATCAAAATATCATATGCATGGTTCAATAACCATGATAAAACATTTAAAATGTGTACTAAAACAAACACGTGACTCATTCTAGTCCGTGGCCAGAGGACACAGCAAACAGCATATCAATTTGTTTGAGGTTATAACATTGGCTTCTGCAAGATCAATCTTCCAGATTTCAGTACATTTGAGGTCTAATATTTGCAGATTTGCAAGGCTAAGTCACAATGAGTCCTTCAGTAAAAGTTATTTTCTCTTTTCATGTAAAATGAAATCCCAGTGTGACTGTCTACTAGGACAGCCATCTGAAGGAAAGATAAAATACAGAAAATAAGTTTTTGCACAGAATATACCCACTGAGGCATCATTTAACTTGCTTGTGATCTTGATTTATACATAGCTTTCCCAGTTGGATGGCTGAGGCATAAAGTAGTAGAGTGATATCTCTCAAGATTACCAAGAACCTGAAATCACTTTCCTTAGCTCCATCACAAACTTTGTGACTGATGAGAGGCATCAGAGTCCCATCTTAAATTTGTGTGAGAATATCAATTCAAAACCCAAAATTCTGAGACCAACAGATACAAAATACTAAAATTTCCCTCATAAAAAGCAATGCAATACATAAGCAGTCTCCTATCAAGATTTCAAAACAAACAAACAAAAGTAGTTATCAATCACCGACTTTAATTCAACAAGGTCTAGTTAATGTCTCTCTCATTTTTTCCTTCAAAAGAAACAAAAATTCTAATTTATGCCTGGTGCAGCCTGCCATGGATCACTGCTGAATTTTAAGACATTAAATGGGTCAGTATTGCCCTTCAGAGGAAGGCAATGTCAGTAGAGCTCTATTGTTACTGAAATTATGGTCAAAGAGTCACGTAACAGAGGTCTGTGTAACAGAGCTATGGTCAAAGGAGACAGAGGCAAAGCACACTGAGTTAGGTGGCACCTCAGGTGAGAACAGTTGATATGCTTGGAAAAAAAATGCAGACACATGTTTGGGCTCAAAATCCCACAAGCAAGGGTTAGTAGAGTGTGTAAGAAATAACCAAGTGCAGGTGAAGATGGCAGATAAGCAGATTCTCCCATAAAACATGAAAAGCAGATATAGTGTCCTGCTGCAGACCAGCACTGACTCTGGTCCTGGCACAAGAGCCTCTGGACACACCTGGCACACAGCTGTCACATGCGTGTTTCACACCCAGGGGTTTGGAGAGAGCACCACGGCAGCTACAGGTCACCAAGGGGCTCTTCTGTAAGAACAAGCACAGCCAGGAGCTGCTGGAATTCACCCTGCTGAGATGCCACCACATTTTGTTGCTTGTTCTCAATTGTACTTGCTCAACCATGAGCAGAACCCACTGATTTGGTTTTGCTGAGGTAACTCCTTCCAAAAATTGTCAGACATTAAAAGCATCTTTGTATCTTTTTGGTGCTTGATAGAGAGCAGGCCACTTGAGTGCAACTGGGTCAGGTGGCTTGGCCAAAAGACACTCAACAGGAGGGCTGATTTGTGGGTATTTACTGCTTTCAGGGAGAAATAGAGTAGCCCAGGTTTTCACCTTCTCATAGGCTTCAAGATGAACCAAAGCTATGGTATCTTTATCTTCATATCATGATTTTATGAAGTTTGAGATGCACGGGATACAACAAAGTAAACTACAAAGCACAGTTCTAGCCTAAATTTAAAAAAATAAAAAGTAGAAAAAAGTGGTTTTATTGCAGGTTATCGCTTAACATATTCTGGATGCTAGAGGTGGGGATTCAGCAATCACATCAAAATCCTATTTTCATAATCCTCAATTTAATGTTGGCTTTACAATACTGTCTCCCTTGTGAGCCAGCAGAGTATTGTTATCCCAGGTCAGGTGTGGGTTTATTTTATTTTGTTAGTTTTGTTGTTTGGTTCTTTTTCAAATACAGAATCAATCTGAATGACTTGCAGCTTCATTAACTCTGGGCATTCTCAACAGTCTCTTCTGGATATAGTGTTTGGGAAATTCAAAGTGATTTCTTATCCCCTATTCACCCCTGGTTAGTCAGAACTGAGGGAGATAAGTCACCTTAAACAGCAAGAAGACTATTCTCCCTCACTTTTATTTACTGGCTCTTTTACTGCTACCCACTGTGAACTGGTCCCCTTACAACATGCTCTTAAATATTAACCAAGTTATCAGTGATATCAACACCATATGAACACAAATTCTTTGATTTTAAGCAGCTCCTAGCATTTGGTTCATTGCTAACACTGATGACATTTGATAGTGAGAACCTCTGCTTCAACATACCCATGAAAGGACATATTCCTTACTTTCCCCCTGTGCATGAGATAAAGATATGTTGTCACATTCTGCTATGTTGTGAAGCTGGGGAGTGTCCAACACTAGACGTCCTTAAGAAAAGGCTGAAGAAAGATTTGTTAGGAATGATATGGAGACAGAAAGACTCAGCCTCACAGGAACATTTTGGATTTGATTTTGCTGGCTCTGGCCTATGAAGTCAGTGTCATATAAACTGCAATGTCTTCCTTCTTTAACAGTTATAATAATTAGGATGAAATCTAATTCACAAGCTGGAGTTAAAAGGAATTAGCTAATAATGTATGATTAAACAATAGTAAGCAAGGTCACTGCATGACTAAATATTCGGTAATCAGTGATTAGATTTTGTTGGTTGATCTTTTAAAGGACCTGATTGAAGATGACCTCTTTCTTTCAGATTAAATGTCTGCTCAGGCTGAGTTATTATTGATCAGGAAGCTGACCTTACTGCCAGCACTGGCATTCCACATTACTGATCTCTTTGCATATGGTGTGCACGTAGTGGCTGGAAAACTTCAAAGAGATTCGATCAAGTTGATGATTGCTTGGTTAATTAAGAAGGTGCCATAATTTGGTATTCCAGACTGGTTGCTCTCTGCATTCTTAGAGAAATCACTCCTAGCATTCAATTTTAAAAAGCAGGCAAAGAAAAAAGATCCATAAAGCTTGCGTTCTACAGGATAAATATTGCCCTGACAAGGGGAATGAAGTTTTTTCCCACTCTTAAGTGGAGGATGGGTGTAGTAAAAAAGAGGAATTCTTCCTCTCTGCGTCCTGTATGGTGGGCTTAAGACACAGAGTGGGAGAAGGTGCTCTGCAAAGCGTCAAACACAAGAATGACATAGCAGAGGCTTTCAGCAATCTCAGAGCCCCAAATTCTTCTCTCCAGACAGTTCATATGATCAAGTGATAATGGGAAAAAAATTGTCTTTAGGATGTAAGGTCATATATCCATCTCACATCTACTAATTATCCATCAGTTATACTCCTTTTTGGCTGCATGTTGCCATAAAAGCAGTTAATATTAGTCTCCATTCCCACCCAAGAAAATGTTGCTCTAACTCTTTCTCTCAAAGTTAAATGAGCAATTCTTTCTTGGAGAAAACATCCAGTCATGCACCAGGAATATAGGCCTGAGATTGTATTATCTTCAGAAGAATGTGGTCTTGTCTTGATTTCAAATGTCACATTCTCAGGAACAAAATCTTGTCTTGGTCTGTCTTTGAGTGGTAGGAAATTCTCTTTGCAAAAACCTACAAGATTAGTCAGGGTTTAAGGAACACTTGGGCAGGAGAGAGCTTGGAAGTGTAAAACTACCAAAAAATCCCCCATACCAAAAACATAGTACCATACAAACATCTCAACCAATTCTACAGGTGCACAAACACTTCACAAAAAAACAACTTTAAACCCACACAGAAGCCCATTCAGACTGAGAAATTTCACAAAACATGTACAAAGATACTCCCAGATACTCTCTACTTTTAGGTAGAGAATTATTAAGAGATCCCTCCATTAGCTTTGCCTCCTGCAGTGCATGCTCCTTCTGGAAATGTGAGAAAACATCTTTAGAGCACCTCCTCTGGGCTCCTTCTGTGCAGAGAGGCCTTGGCTGTGCCCCTCCCAACTCTTGTCCTGAGCCAGCACTGCTTCCCTGGGTCTCACTAGACATAATAAGAATGAGCACACCATGGCACAGGCTATTTTTTCTCTGGCCAATTCCAGACATGGTGATGATGTCATTCACTTTTTTCTCCCCATTGTTTAGCTGCAATAATTCCTAAATCAAAGTATGCACTCCATTACAGATGAAGATGGAAACTGTGAAAGGAAGTTGCCGTTTCCCTGGCCAAAGCAGCGTGGTTTGGAAGTGAATACATTCCATAGTGTGTCATCCTTGGAAGGAAATGATCATGAAAAATAATACAGACATTAGAGCATAGTCTAGGGAAGGTATTCATCTGAATTCTATCACCACACAATGGGCTGTGTGTTTACATCTGTAAAAATATTTACTCTTGTTAAACAAAGGCTGAGTTTACAAGCACAATAAACAAAGTTGTTCATTCAACTGACTGCTCTGGAAATCAAGACCCTAATTCTCCAGGACTCTTAATCTAGCACTCATCTAGTTACCTATATGACACACTTATACATTAATGTATACATACAAATGACAGTACTAATAAATATTGTCGACCACTAAATTCTTCCTCTGCCTTAAAATAAATAAAAATTTTCTTTAATCAAAATTTGGGATCCCTCTACAGTCTGCTGTTGCATTTGCTCTCATAAAATAAGGTAGGCTTAAATCAAATGGAAACAGATTTCCAAGTAAGTATCAATTTCAAATTCCTAATTTAATTTTCAAATTAATATTTTTACAAATAATATTTGAATTTAGTCTCAGCTGTAGACAGTCACTCTACAGAAGCACTAGAAGAAATAAAAGCTAACTCCTCAGCTTATAAGTTTGTTTTGTACTAAAAGAGTCACTGTTGGTAAATTCTTAAAGTTAGAGAAATTTATGTTTGGGAGGTTTTTGCTCCTAAGTCCTTTTAAAATTGTTAGAGAGTAGTATTTTTGGGAGTAACAGAAATGTTTGATGTAATTCCAACATTTATAGATTTTTGTGTTTAAAAAATTTAGCAAATTCCCAACAGAGGCATTGTGTAAAAAAAATCAAAGAACAAATGTTAAATTAAATATTCACATAATCCTTTTTTGTGGAAGACAAACCAGAAACCCCTTCACTGAAATCTTTGATAAATGCAGACTTGTTCTTCAGTGAGAAAAATGTCTTGGCTTAAAAATATTATCTATATCTGCAATTCTGTGTCTGCCATATCTGTCCTCTGCATATCTGAGCACACACCAGAAGCATAAAAATCTATACACTGTGCATGAAGTGGCTTTATCAGGTCTGTTCAGACACAGGGAGACCAAGGGGAAGATGTTACACGGAATTTCTATTGCATGTTTTCTTTCAGATCCTGTGTTTGCAGTAGGGACTGGCTGCTGCTTCCTGCTCATCCTGAGGCCACCAGACCTGGTGACACCGTGCATGAACCCTACAGCTCACAAGGGTCCCATGAGAGCCAGCACCTCTACTACATGTCTCATGCCACTTTCCCTTTCATTTGGCACCACAGGAAGCCAAGAACAACAGGGAATGGGTTTTACTCACAGCCTAAACACAGAGAGCAGCCATTCAGAGCTAGGTGCACCTCAGAATAAGGCTGCCTCAAGCCTGCCTCCCTGCCATAAGTCACTTTGTGGAGGCAAAGTATATGGCAAACAGCAGAAAAGTCTTATTAAAAGACTGTGCTCAAATAGGAAGTAAAATCAAATCTTCCCACCCCTCTCCCAAAAAAAAAAAAAAAAAATCAGGACCTAAAACTGTTGGCCAACTTTCTGTTGAACATTAGTTTATCACTGAAGAAATAGCTCTGCCTGGTAACTCCTGTTAGATATACATTTTTTAAACAATAAAAACCTGCTTAAAAATAATAAAGTTGGCTTGGAGAGAAGTATTGATTTGAGTATTTGATTCCTGTAGGAACAACTCGGGTTTAATCTACCAACACTATGGTATAGATATTTTAATTACTTTACTTAGATATCATAACACAGAACATACTGTTTTTAAAGTTATACCTCTGTGGGAAGTGCAAGATGTCAAACAGAAAAGAAAACAAGTACACAACATTCCCTTGAATAATTTTCAACCCTGTGAAGCAGAAATCTTTCTCCAAATTCAATGTCATAATAAGACTGCAGAGGACACTTAGTAAATTATCTCCAAACCTAGAAGCAAAGGTCTACCCAAAGTAAGGGGTTAAATGTGAGAAGTCTGAAGAGACAGATGCTGATCTGAATAAGTCACTGAATAAATATGAGGCAAGCTGTAGCTTTCTGTTGACCTCCTAAGTGGTGAGGATTGGGAAAGAAAACAACAGGAAGAAATTCAAACAAAATTAACTCCTATAAAATAGAAAAATTATTCAGAAGGTGTGGAGGAATGCTAATGCTTCCAATTGCGTTCACCTTTCAATGGTGTCCTTGAACAAGTAAGGAAGGTAATGCACCACACAGACAAGAATCTGGAATCTGCTTCTCTGAACAGCCCCTGTCTGCTTATCCCATTCTAGCAGGAATCAATTCTCATGATCCTCTTGTCTGCAGTAAAGAGCAAATACCAAAAGCACTGTGTGATCTAAAAGGCACAGCAGTCACACCTCTGGTATGCCCTTGAGAATGAGACAGAGTCCTGGAGAGGAGACCTTCCAAGGATACAGACAACCCTAGAACAAAGAGGAGGAAAGCAACCCAAAAGGTAAATTAGGAAAGCTCTGTAGATCAGGGCACCAGGAAATTCATCTGCTTTTCTGTGCTAACCAAGACACAAAAAAAAAAACCCCAAACACAAGGGCTCAGCCCTCTTGAGTTCTGGGGAATCAGCCCTATTTCAGTGAGATGTTCTAATTCTAGATTTGAGATCCTTCTTGAGAGTCATTCATTGCAGCTCACATTTTTAAGCTTGGACACCCTCAGGGGTTGTGTAAAAGGATGCTTTCAGTCTCACCTAGTAGCTGAGAGCACCAAGCATTTAACACACAGGACCAGGAGTAGGTATTCACCTGCTGAGCAACAGCACAACACCTTAATACAGCCTCTGTGGCAAAGGCAGCTGGTCCCACAGACAGGACCTGAATCACAGGGCCAGCTGAGGCACATACACTGTGGGGTCAGGCACACACATGTCTGTAGGGACAGACAACATGGAGGTAAAGGGAACAAAAACTGATTTATAGCCACCTTCTCTGAAGTTGTACAATGAGCTCCACACCCACTTCCTCTGAAGGCATGGGTACAGAAATTTGTTTTCACTACGAGCCTAAGAGCCTCACAAAGATACCTGTAAGTTCTCTAGCTAACTCACAGTCATTCCAATATTAATACCCCATGGGGTAAGAAGACCAGGCTTACCCTCACTTCCCCTTTCATGTTTCCTTTCCTTTCTCAAACATGCATTCACTGCAGGAGAAGCAGAGAACCCAGAGCTGAATAGAAGACTGATATTTTCTTGGGGAGCAAGAAATTCATCACAGTCCATCAGTAAAGGTGTTTTCCAGTCACATTATCCTTCAGTTTCAGATACCATCCAAGACTCTATCAGCATCTTTAAGGGGGCTCTGTCTCTTCTTTCATTTTACCTCAGCTTTTCTTTTAGTTCAGCAAGAAAGTGATGCTTCTATTGGTTTATGATACAAGAAAAGATTTAACTCCTTTCTTTATGAATTCCATTATCAATTCCCGTTTAAATAAGCTAAATGAAGACAGCAAAGTGGCCAAATGTTGTTTAAGGTCAAGTGTGTTTTATGAGCAAGGTAAGAAAGACTTGTGTAAGAGGATTTATAAAAACTACGTTCCTCTACCAGAATAGATTACAAGAAATAGGTTTCTAGCAAAACAAGCAAATACAGAGAGGGATAACATCGAGATGATAGAATAGCAGAATAGTGTGCGTTGGAAGAGGCCTTTAAAGATCACCTAGTCTGACTCCCACTTTGAGGAGCAGGGAAGATCAGGTTATGCACAACCTTGTCCAAACTGACCTTGAATGTTTTCAGGAATGGGGTGTCCACTTCCCTGGAAAACCTGTTCCAGTGTCTTATCAGCCCCACTGTAAAAAATTTCTTTTCTCATATCTAAAGCAAACCTCCTTTCAAAGTTTTAAAACCATTGCCCCTTGCTCAAAACAGCTAGCACGTTTGTCCTCATCTTTCTTATAAGCGGGTTTTCTTTTACTTGAAATAATGACTCCCCCGAGCCGCCTCTTCTCCAGTCTAAACTCTCAGCCTTTGCTTACAGGAGAGGAGTTCCAGCCTCATGGCTCCCCTCTGGACTGGCTCCAGGAGCAGGACCATGTGCTGCCTGTGCTGGGGACCCCAGAGCTGGATGCAGTGCTCCAGGTGGGATGTCACCAGAGGGGAGCAGAGGGGCAGGTTCCCCTCCCTCACCCTGCTGGACGCACTTTGGATGCAGCCCAGGGTACAGCTGGCTCTCTGTGAGCGCACACTGCCGGCTGATGGGCAGCCTCCCACACACCAACACTTCCCGGCCCTTCTCGGCAGGGCCGCTCTCGGTCCCGCTCTCAATCCCTTTACCCCCAGCCCGCGTCGATACCGGGAGCACTCCCGAGCCCCTGAAGAGCAGCACCTTGGCGGCTGCACGTCCTGGCCGCGGCCGGGGCCGAGCCGTGCCCGGGTCGCCGGCTGTGGGTGAGCGCTGCGCGGGGCCGGAGCCGCCCTGAGGGCCCCGCAGAGCCCGCGGGCAGCGCCCCCTGCCGGCCGCGAGCCCGC